>NC_064809.1:40947203-41081262 GCF_023721935.1 Panthera uncia
GTTCAGTCCAAGTGACAAGGGAAAATAACAGTCTTCGGAATTAATCTAATGGGCTGAGTTACTGAGACGTTGACCAAATCATAGCCTTTAACACCGCCTGAAATTGTTTTATCTGTCTACTTACCACTCTCCACGTTCCACAACAAATAAAATACAGACTTGTGCATACACACATGCGCACGCACACACACAAACACACACAAACTCTATGAGAAGAAAGACTCTGCATGCCTTATTCACCTCTGTGTTTCTGCTGTTAGGACAGTGCCTGGCACGTTCTTCAACAGCATGCATTGAGAACCTTTTCTAAATACTATCTATAGGGGCTTGATAAATATGTATTGAATGAATGGATGAATAAAGTCCAGTAAAATATGATTCTTTTAAATTCTTGTTAATCAGCAAAATAACAAAGGAAATGTAAATTAATGGTAATGGTTTGTGGTCATAAATATTGCATCTTAAGAAGTAATTAGTTCAGGGGCGCCTGGGTGGCTTAGTCATTTGAGCATCTGACATCGGCTCAGGTCATGATCTCACGGTCTGTGAGTTTGAACCCCGCGTCCGGCTCTGTGCTGACAGCTTGGAGCCTGAAGCCTGCTTCAGATTCTGTGTCTTCCTTTCTCTGCCCCTCCCCCGCTCATGCTCTGTCTCTCTCTGTGTCAAAATAAATAAATAAATAAATAAACAATTTTTTTTAATTTGAAGAAGTAATTCATAAATTCATATATCACATATCTAAAATATTCTTATTTGGTGCAATTGATATAACACCATTACATACAGTAAAATAAACTGAGATGTAATAAGGTTTTGAATGTTCTCTAGTGAAACTATACAATTATTTATAGAAAAATAAAATTGATTAAAAGTAATTGTGGTATGAAGAATGGCATTTGAAGCATTGCATTAAAGACAGAAATCCTAAAGGTAGAGGATTATAAATTTGATCACACAACAGCCCCTTAACACATGCATAACCCCAAATACATTAATATGCAAAAATGGGGGAAATATTTAGAAAATATGTAAGACAAATAGTAAATGATGTCAGTTTATAAAGAATTCCTATAAGTCAGGGCGCCTGGGTGACTCAGTTGGTTACGCATCTAACTTTAGCTCAGGTCCTGATCTCTCAGTTTGCAGGTTCAAGCCCCGCATAGGGCTCTGTGCTGACAGCTCGGAGCCTGGAGCCTGCTTTAGAGTCCATGTCTCCTTCTCTCTCTGCCCCTCCCTTGCTGTGGTCTGTCTCTCTCTGTCTCTCAAAAATAAAAGTTAAAAAAATTTAAAGAATTCCTATAAGTAAACACTAAAATGAAAAACATTCTAAAGAAAAAATAGAAATGTTATGACAGACATTTTAAGGTTACAGTATAATATTTTGGTGTATAGGATCAATATGGATAAAAACATGATATAATGCACTTATGGCAAAGTTATGAAGAAAATAATGCTCTCAGTTAATGTTGAAAATCAAAGCTACTGATAGCTATTTTGATGGCTATTAGACAATATATATCAGAGGGTTCAGAATGGTTATCTTGAGGAAATAATAATGGCTTTTCTATTTGGTCAATGTAGATGTTCATAAAAATTCCATCACAGTATTGTAATTGAAAGCATAAATATACAACAAATGGGATTAGAAAAATAAGTTATGATTCAGTAATACAGTGTAATACCGGCAACAATACCAATGACATAGAAGATATTTTAATTGACAGAAAGAAATTTAAAATATATCGTTAAGGGACTCCTTAACGCTTACTTAACGCTTTACTCAGTCGGTAAAGCGTCCAACTTCGGCTCAGGTCATGATCTTGCAGTTTGTGAGTTCGAGTGCTGCATTGGTCTCTGTGCTGAGAGCTCAGAGCACGGAACTTGCTTCAGATTCTGTGTGTGTGTGTGCGTGTGTGTGTGTGTCTCTCTCTCTCTGCCCCTCCCCCACTTGTGCTCTGTCTCTCTCTCTCAAAAATACATAAACCTTAAAAAATAAAAAAAAATATTGTTAATTTTGAAAGTGTATATAAAATTGTGTACTTTATGATCCAATTATGAGTGTGAGTGTGTGTGTGTATGCATGTACACACACGTGTGTAGAGACTGAGATGTGCCCTCTATTAGAGCAGAGATTTAGTGTTCAGAAAGAATCTAAAGGGAGCTGGCAGACCCTGACTTGTCCTGTACGTGGCGGGCTTGGGGAATATTTGATGACCTTTGACACCATGATACCAAAGTTGAAGTGTCACAAGTAGATGGGGTAAACTCATGTGAACCAAATGCTTTAACATGCGAACATGCTCCGTAAAAACATGATTCTAAAAAAGTTCTCCCTGCAAAAAAATGCGCTTGACTGACGACATGGGATTTCTTCTTAGCCTAATGAGAAAGGCATTCGTTGTTCTCGGGGCTGGAGAGGCCAACCTGGAATCCGAGCACCAATTGTACATTTCATCGTGAGAGTCTACCTCAACCCCTAAAAGCCTGCAAAGCCTACAGAAGGACAACCATCATTAGCATATGGCCCAAACCTGAGGAACTGGAAGTTCCAAGAAATACAACAAGGAAATGAGGAGCAGAACCTCTCGCTCCTGTTTGGAGGCATAGACTTTCCCAAAGAAGAGAGACAGAGACTTGCGGTTGGAAGGGTTTGGAACAGGAGGAAAAAGGGTGAGGGAAAGGATAGAGAGTTGAGGGACATTGTTACAGCAGCCAGGGACCAAGGCGCACATCTAGAAGAGCTGGCTCTCCGGCCATGTGACTAGATTGTTCTTTCGGAAGCTCAAGCACTGATATCTTGTATTCCTCTCAGTCAGGGGCTCAGTGGAGACAAGATTTCATATGGGATCCGGGGGAACTACAAGGGACAAAATTTCCCAAAGCATGTTCTAAGCACAGCATTCTTCCTAAAGAGTGAATCCATTAGGACGTCCCCAAACAAGCTTGAATACCTCACTAGGGCAGGGAAAAATTAACCAAAGAGACACATCCTGAAGTCTCTAAGACTAGCCCTCTTCTGCCTTCAATGTTAATGTCAGTCCACCTAAGGGCACCTACATTTGACATCACTTTGCTGCACAGTGAGGTTGCAGAATGATCAAGAGGTAAGAAGGGAAAACATCAGGGTCGCCCAGGTAGCTAGTTGGTTAATCATTTGACTCTCGATTTCAGCTCAGGTCATGATCTCATGGTTCGCGAGATAGAGCCTATTTGGGATTCTCTCTCTCCCCCTCTCTCTGCCCTTCCCCCATTTGCACGCTCATGCTCTCGCTCTCAAGATAAATAAATAAACTTTAAAAAAAAGCAAAAAAACATAACAGGCAGGAAGACACAGTTCTGCCAAGAACCCAATGCTGGGGAAAGACCACAGTAAATAAGAAAAACAGCTGAGCTGTAGGTGTGTGGGGAAGAAAAAGAAAGTCAAATTCAGGCTTACCTTGCAAGTGCGGGGTTATCTGGGGGTGTAATTACAGTTCATATTGGGAGGATTTTATTTTACTTGTTTTTAGTTTATTTATTTATTGATTTTGAGAGAGAATGAGAGAGAGGAGGGGAGAGACTCCCAAACAAGCTCTGTGCTGACAGCACAGAGCCCTCTGTGGGCTTGAACCCTGACCTGAGCTGAAACCAAGAATCAGATGCTCAACTGACTGAGCTGCCCAGGCACCCCGGGAGGACTTTCTTTATAGGCAGAAAGGTTTCTATATCTGCCCTATCATATACACATACATATGTATCCTCATCACCACCGCCACCTTCACCACCAAATCCAGCAATCTGGCTTAGACAATGTGAGTTCTATGGAGTATTATCTACAAGAATTGACTTTCAGCAGGCAGACATGTTTCTTTCTGCTTACGCATTTAGCCTTCTCCTCCTCTTCAGACTCCCCTTCACCTGATTCCTCCACCCCACTCCCCAACCCCTGTCTCACACAGAAGCCCATAGTCTAAAGGGTAACAGAGTATAGAAAGGATAGATCAGAGATCCAGCCTGACGTAGCCTCTCAGCCACAATCCACTACGGGATACTTTGGAAGTGATTTGACATTCACTGAGCTTTTCGGTGTTGTGGGGGCTGATTCAGAAAACCAACTTCATATGTCTGGAACATCCCACTGCTGAACTTGAAAAACAGAGTCTCTCCCCCACAGGAGAAAAACCAACATTCATTGTTACTAAAGGTCACATTTGGTCAAAACCAAACGGTCAGTAAAAAGGCATTGTCTTTACAACCCCAGAGATAGCGCTCCAGATTCTTTGAGCTAATCTAATATCTCTGCTGATTTTAAGAATTGAGGCTATGCTAACCTTGAGCACTCACTAGGATACTGAATAGGAGAAAAGCAATTCCCTGGAGAAAGCAGACTCAGTTCATGGTTTTTCAGATCCTCATGCCTTCAGATAATAGCCTTAGCTTCTTCAAACCATGCAAGGGACTCTCCTGGTCCCTAATGGGGCTCCTACAGCAGGAAGGGAATTATATAGTCCCATCCCTGGCTTCACTATTTTCTGGGAACCAACAGAAATCCTGTTTAACATCTCCTCTGCCATCAGAGACTATATAAAAAGTAAACTTTCTGAAATACAAACACCGATTACATGCTGACTCTTAAATATCTCCTTATATGAGCTACAAGGTTTCCTGACATTAGGTCTCATTTTGTCTCCAAAGCTCCTATAAAAAAGTTCTATCAAAAAATATATGCTGTTCATGGGGCGCCTGGGTGGCTCAGTTGGCTGAGCGACCGACTTCTGCTCAGGTCATGATCTCACAGTTTGTGAGTTCGAGCCCCGCATCGGGCTCTGCGTTGACAGCTCAGAGCCTGGAGCCTCCTTCAGCTTCTATGTCTCCCCCTCTCACTCTACCCCTCCCCTGCTCACGCTCTGTGTCTCTCTGTCTCTCAATGTTAAATAAATGTTAAAAAAATATGCTGTTCTTTTCTCCATCCCCAGAGTCTGACTCAATGGCTGGTTCAGTTCAGCCGGTGTTATTGACAGTCAGATACACTGTTTTGGAGTCAGTTCTACCACATATAGCCCAAGAAAAGATGCTTTTTTTGGTTTAATGAAGCCTAGGTCTCCAATGTCCAATGAACAACATATTGTGGCCCTAAAGAAATGAGAAGTATCCAACAGAACAAAGAATCAGAAGAGTAGAAAATTGGGATTAGAAGGATAAAAAAAATTCTCAGGAAGATGAAAAAAAAAAAGGTGAGATGGACTCAAGGGAACATGATCATTGGGTCTTTCCTCTCATTTCTGGTTGGTAAGTGAAAGCCTTATAAAGATCAAGGACTCCTGAGGGCAGCAAGTGTGAGGTATGTCTTTCCTTTCCATCACATCACAGAGAACCTTTTGTCCTCAAGACTACCATGGCCACTATGGACATGTCACCTGGGAATAAATTATAGTTCCCCGGACATGGTGGACTTATAGATTACAAATCAGTTACAAAATGAATCCCCATTTTACACTGTGGCAATCTGGTTAGAAAGTACATGCCCTTCTGGGGCACCTGGGTGGCTCAGTCTGACTTCAGTGTCCGACTTCAGTTCAGGTCATGATCTCACGGTTCGTGAGTTCCAGCCCCGCATCGGGCTCTGTGCTGACAGCTTCAGAGCCTGGCACCTGCTTCGGATTCTGTGTCTCCCTCTCTCTCTGCCCCTCCCCTGCTCATGCTCTGTCTCTCTCTGTCTCAAAAATTAAAAAAAAGAAAAGAAAGTATATGCCCTTCTACTCTTGGGTCCTCTTCGTCAACATTTCTGTTTCTCTGCCTCCCCTTCTTCTGTTCATTTTCATATAAACCAGTCTACTACTTTCACATTCTTTCCAGGCCTTTGAGTAAATAATAAAAATGTCTTACAGTGCTTGGAAATGAAATCCGTTTTACACAAATTGCTTATCATACCCTTGCTATCAACAAAACAAGTACTGATCATGTTTTCACCATTTTAAAAAGTTATTTTTCTTTTTAAAATTTTTTTAATGTTTATTTATTTTTGAGAGAGACAGAGACAGAATGCGAGCAGGTAGGGGGAAGAGAGAGAGGGAGACAGAATCCAAAGCAGGCTCCAAGCTCTAAGCTGTCAGCACAGAGCCCAATGCCGGCCCCAACTCACAAGCCGTGAGATCATGACCTGAGCCAAAGTCGGACGCTCAACCGACCGAGCGACCTGGGCGCCCCTAAAAAGTTATTTTTATTGAGATACAATTGACATATAATTTTGTGTAAATTTAAGGTGTACAATGTGTCGATCTGATACATTTATATATTGCAATATGATTACCACCATAACATTAAGTAACACCTCTATCACATCACATAATTTATTTTTTGTGGGGGAGCAATAAAGATCTAGTCTTTTAGCAACTTTGAAGTTTATAACACAGCATTATTGTCTATAGCCATTATGCTGTGCATGAATTCTCCAGGACTTATTTATCTACTGGTTGCAAGTTTGTACCCTTAAACTACATCTTCCCAATTCTCGCAACCTCCAGCCTCTGGTATGCAACATGTACTCTCCATTTATAGGAATTTGATTTTTTTGACTCTACATATAAGTGATATAATACAGTATTTGCCTTTCTCTCTGACTTATTTCATTTGGCATAATGCCCACTTACCATGTAGTTTCACTTGTTGACTTTTGTTTTTGTTGCTTGTGCTTTTAATATATGTCATATCTATAAAAAAATCATTCATCACCAAGACCAATGTCAAGGAACTTCTTTCCTATTTTTTCTTCTAGGAGTTTCACTCTATCAATCTTATGTCAACATTTTTAATTCATTTTGAGTTAATTTCTGTGAATGATGGAAGGCAGAGATCCACATTCATGTTTCTGCATGTAGTTATCCAGTATTTCCAACACAGTTTGTGGAAGGGACAATCTTTTCCCCACTGAGTGTTCTTGGCTCTCTTGTCAAATATTAGTTGACAGTATATGTAGAAATATATGTCTGGGCCCTATACTCTATTCCATTGGCCTGTGTGTGTATTTTTTATAACAGTACCATACTGCTTAATTTACTATTGCATTGTAATATAGTTTAAAATCAGTAAATGTGATATGTGTGGCTTTGTTCTTCTTTTTCATAATTGCTTTGTCTATTTCAGGTCTTTTGTGATTTTATATGAATCTTAGGATTGTTTTTTCTATTTCTGTGAAAAATGCCATTGGCATTTTGATAGAGATTGTGTTTAACATAAAGATGACTTTGAGTAGTACGAGCATTCTAACAATATTAATTCTTCCAATCCATGAACATAGGATATCTTTTCACTTGTTTATGCCTTCTTCAATTTCTTTCACCAAGTAGAGATCTTTTAATTTCTTGGTTAAATTTATTCCTAAGTATTTTATCATTTTTGATGTTATAAATAAGATCAATTTCTTTATTTGTTTTTCAGGAAATTCATTGTTAGTGTCTAGAAACTACTAATTTTTGCATGTTAATTTTGGATACATAACTTTACTGAACTCATTGATTAGATTGGTTGAGTCTTTAGGATTTACTATATAAAAATCATGTCATCTACAAATAGAGAGAAATTTATTTTTTCCTTTCAGATTTGGATATCTTTTATTTCTTTTTCTTGCTTTATTGCTTTAGCTAGGACTTTCAGCACTATGTTGAATAGGAGTGGAGACAGTAGGCCCTGGTGTCTTGTTCCTGATCATAGAGAAAAGGCTTTTTAGCTGTGGGCTTGACAGATATGGCTTTTATTATGTTGAGATATGTTCCTTCTATGCCTGATTTGTTAAGCATTTTTATCATGAATGGGTGTTAAACTTTGTCAAATGCTTTTTCTGCATTTATTAAGATGATCACGTGAATCTTTTCTTTCATTCTATTAATGTGATGCTTCATATTGACTGGTTTGGGGTGTTGACCACCCTTGCATCCCAGGGATAAATCCCACTTGTTTATGGTGAATGATCTTTTTAATGTGCTGCTGAATTTGGTTTGCTAGTATTTTATTGAGAATTTTGCATCTATAATAATCAGAGATATCCGCCTGTAGTTTTCTTTTCTATTTTTCTTTTCTTTTTTTTATTTTTGATATCCGGAAGTCCTGCAGGGTTTCAGGCAGCACCGCTATTTGGGGTCTTATAAAGTGTTTAGTTCATTAATGTGGGATCTTGCACCACATTGCTTCGGACCAAGGGTTCATTTTATGGCAAAGGATATTTGGCAGGCGTTATGTGACTGTCGGATCCAAGGGTCCTATCACCTATCCACTGACAGAGTGATGGAAATGCCTGTTGAAGGTGTAGCTGAAAAACAGCTTGGAGATGATACCCTGCAAGGATGGGGCCCACCATCCACAGTACAATGTATGTTCTCAAAATAAGTTACCATTATGTGGTTACCCATGATATGGCCAACAGGTAAGAATACATGGATCCAAGAAAAGTGGAAATAGGAGTGGCTATGCTTACCTTCATTCCCAATGGTCCACTTGAGGTATTTGGGATTTCTATCTTCTTCTTTTTTTTTTTTTAATTTTTTTAAAGGTTTTTATTTTTTTATTTATTTTTGAGACAGAGAGAGACAGAGCGTGAACAGGGAAGGGGCAGAGAGAGAGGGAGACACAGAATCTGACACAGGCTCCAGGCTCTGAGCAGTCAGCACAGAGCCCGACGCGGGGCTCAAACTCACGGACCGTGAGATCATGACCTGAGCTGAAGTTGGAGGCCCAACCGACCAAGCCACCCAGGCGCCCCTGAGATTTCTATCTTCTAAGTCTAGGCTTTGTGGATTTAGAAGCTCTGGTTCCCAGAAGGAAAAATGATTCCACCAGGGATCACATAAGTGCCATATTAAACTTTAAGGCATGGCTCCTTTCCAGTCACATCAGGATATCCATGACAAATTATCAATAAGCAAGAAAACAATAACCTCACTATTGGGGTAAATGACCCTAATCATCAGGAAGAGGAAAACTGTCGCACAACAGGTGCAGACAAGAATATACTTGGCACATATATTTGGATATCTCTTGGCACTTCCTTGCCCCATTTTGGTAATAAATATACCAGTGCATGAGTCACAGCCTGAGAAGTATATGGTGGCCAGAGTTTTAGATCACTCAGGGTAAGGGTCTGGATCATCCCACCAGCTAAGCTACCTAGACTAGCAGAGGTGCTAATAAAGGATGAAGGAAATCTAGAATGTGGTATAGGAGGTAGGTGATGATTTGCGGACTCAAGACCCAACTGCAGTAGTGGGGATCTGTAGCTTGTCTTAGCTAACCTTCCTCTTGCAAAATACCCCAGAAAAAGAAGCGTACAAGAATCCAGCAGGAATAGGCTCTCATAACTTAATGTAAAAATGCATACTTAACGCATAAAGCAAATGAACTGGAGAGGTACAAAAGGTGGCTGCGGTGGAGGTTCTGGTATAACCCCCTTTCTGACCAAGGCATTCATTTTTGAGCTGCTGTAAGTGTTGGTGGCTGTCCCCTCCTTGGGGACAGTCCTCATCTATCCAGTGACTCTTCAGTGCATGGGTCTCTGTTTCGATTTGGAAAAAATATGAAGGGCCATTCCATCTCCCTGCGGTATCAACTGAGGTTGTCTGTTGAGTGAAGAAGATTGGGTTGTGGATTGAAACTTCGTAAAGGAGAGAATTAGTCTTGACAGTTTTGGGGATTAGTTACCTACTGGTTTGAATATATCTCTCCAAAATCCATGTCCATTCAGAACTTCAGAATGCGACTTTATTTAGAAATAGCATCTTAGGGTTGGCCCTAATCCAATGACTGGTACCCTTATAAGAAAAGGGACATTTAGACACAAACACAGGGAAGAACACTGTGTGAAGACCAGACGCACAGAGACTGCCATGTGACGGAGGAGGCTGAGATTGGAGTGATGCATTTACAAACAGAAGAATGCCCAAAATTGCCAACAAGCACCAGAAACTAGGCAAGGAAGAATCCTTCCCTAATGCCTCCAGAGAGAGCGTAGCCCTACTGACACCTTGATTTTGAACTTCAAGTCTCCAGAACTGGGAGAGAATAAATTTCTGTTGTTACCCAGTGTGTGGCAATTTGTTATGGCAGACTTAGGAAACATAGTAGGAATGTAAAAATGTTCTTTCAAAAAGTGCTTCAACGGAACTGTAAGAGTTCTTATACCAGGTAAGGTTACACGCCTAAATTAATGGATTTCTCCAGGTACTTTTGGAAGAGGGGCACCTAGGACATCCCAGAAACAGGGTGAAGGAGTGAGGGTGGGCTTCCTGGTGATAATTGGACAACCTTAAGCTCTTTCTTTCCTGTCCAGACAATAGGGAAAATCTGCCTCATATTCACACGAAGACAGTGTTCCCCTCTTTTTGTCCCACAGGGCAGGAGAGCTATTCTAAGATGATCTCTGGTGCATACATTTTAGACAAGATTGGATGTGCCCTGAGGAAGACTGGACCTTTCAGGAAAGGATCAGGAGTCCCTTCCTGGGAAAGTTTTCCCTTCCTTGGGTTGACTTAGAACAGAAAACTTGGGAAAACAAACCAGTTGCCATGCACGTGGGTCTTGTTTGCTCTGGGAATATTCTCATCCTAAACAAGAGCACTCCAAGCCTTCTCTCTCCCTGCCCTGATGTGGGTGGGCTCCATTCCTGGAAAGGGGGGTTGGATATAGTGCTTCTGAACCTATGCGTGTGGCAATTTGTGAAGCTTCCTGATATTCCTTAGCATTCTCTCCTACAACTTCTCAAGGTAGTATTGGATAGGGTTGGGCTCTCTGAAAGCCAAAGGCTGGGCCAGTACCTGCCAGGATCTCACAATCTCCCATTGTGCCTGTGCTGTGACTTCACCATCCTGAAAACCCCCCAGGTGACAGTAGGGGCAGGATTTCCCCCATGTCCCTTCCCATCCTGAGGATATGTTTTTTTCAGAGTCCAATTTAGGCTCAAATCCTGGCCCTGGGATCTTCTTTGTGACAGGTATCCTCAGTTTCATCTTTGGACCCTGCATCTTCCTTTTTCTCATTTTCCTGGTGATTCGGCCATGCAGAAAGAAAATAAAATGCGAAGGTAGGCTCTAAAAAGGGGATGAGGAAAAGGAGAGCTTGTGGGCTGTGGATGAGAAGGGGCCGTTGTGATGTGGATACTGAAGCTGCCTTTGGTCCTTATTGCATTTTCTGGAAAATGTGATACGTGGACTGCTCTGGACTTTAAACCTCAATGACCTTGGACTAGGAGGACCAAAGAAATATGGTATCCCATGACAGCAGTGAGTTCAGCACCAGGAATAGGGACACAGGTTAGGACTCTTCTGGGGTATGTCCATAAAGCATGAACAAGGAAGGGGCTCTGATGAGCTGAGAGCAGCCCCAGAGACTTCAAATGTGGCTCTATATGAAGGTGTTTTAGCATGTGAGTTTCTGACTCGGAAACTTTGTATCAATCTTGCCCACTTGTGAATAGTATCCACACAGGGCTGCATGTGAAATCGTTGATAATGACCATGAAACTAGGGAGGAGAAATAGCTGGAATTGGGTGGATGTCCCTGCCCTCCCTAGCACGTTCTGGCCATAAACCGGTATCTAGGGTGATTCACAGCATCCGTGGTGCAGCATCTACACATACAACTCCTGCAACCCTCCTTAGAACCATACCTTTCTCCACACTCTGAGGCTCTCAGCAGCTCTCTCTGCTCCCCAGTGAACGCGGAGTCTTCTCTCTGGAAAGAAACCATTTCAAGCCCGAGGTTCTGTTATGAATCTTTATTTACTTTTCATATATGCAGATTTATCCTCTCACGTCTGTTCTGGGAAGGTTTCTCGCCTGGCAGATAATTCTGTAGCCAAGCTGCTACCGTGCGCCAAAGAGCATGAAGACAGAGTTAGATTTGGGAACGTTATAGGCAAGGCAGGCCAGTCTGCTTTGGGGACTGGGGTGGGGGTAGGAAGGCTTGTGTGGAAGACGGACTGAAGGGGGAATGGAGTTTTGGGAGATGGCAACCTCAGTCCTCTGAGAGGGGAAGTCTGGTTTCCTGGGGACCATTCTCTCAGGAACTGAATGACTATTTCTCAGGCTGGTTTAAACTGTTTTTCTCCTGACACCTCAGTAACTGCCTCATGACTTTAGAGAGTAAGAAAGAGACAGTTCTCCATGTGCATAGCTGCTCTGATGGTTTCAGCTATATGTTAACATATAGGTATTTCCCAAACCAAGATATCTGGTTTGACAAAGTAAAACTCCAGGGTGGGAGGCAACTGAGAGATCATTTTACTGAAATATATTGGGATTTGGCGAACCTTTTGGTATTTTAGGGGGCGAATGCTGCCGATTTTTTTTTTTATAATTTTTTTTTAACGTTTATTTATTTTTGAGACGGATAGAGACAGAGCATGAATGGGGGAGGGTCAGAGAGAGAGGGAGACACAGAATCCGAAGTAGGCTCCAGGCTCCGAGCTGTCAGCACAGAGCCCGACGTGGGGCTCGAACTCACGGACCGCGAGATCATGACTTGAGCCGAAGTCAGACGCTCAACCGACTGAGCCACCCAGGCGCCCCATAAGCTGATATAGCCACCAATTATCCAGAATGCCTTCAATTATAGCCTCGGGGATTATTGGTACTTAAAGGGATCAGAGGAATTGTATAATCAACCACTACTACATAGATAAAATAACTGAAAGTAGATAGGACGTGACTTTCTCAAGGTCATGCAAGAGGTCACTGTTAGATCCAGAATGATCCTATCCTGATTCCTGGGGGTAGGTCCGCTCTACTTATGTGCTCCACCAGAGGCCCTAGCCTGCTCTTAGAGGACAAGAGACAGGTGATCTGGAATACAATTACATAAATGAAGGATTTCCCGTCCCTGAAATTCTTGCCAAGACTTCTTTATGTGGGACGGATGAGATAGACGTGCTCAGGGCCACCTTCATGGGAATGTGACCTGTGCAACTGCCCACGTCCTACACTAAGAAGGACCTCACACTTGGCTTGTTGCCCTCCTGTTGCCATCTTGAGCTTTTTGATGGTCTTTGAACAAGAGGCTCTGATTTTGTTTTACACTAGGCCCCGCAAATTATGTAATCCTGAGAATAGTACCTCACAGACAAGTAGTAAAATAGTCCCTTACCGACAAGTAAAAGAATCTCTCTCTTTTTTTTTTTTTTTTTTTTAGCGTTTATTTATTTTTGAGACAGAGAGAGACAAAGCATGAACGGGGGAGGGTCAGAGAGAGGGAGGCACAGAATCTGAAACAGGCCCCAGGCTCTGAGCTGTCAGCACAGAGCCCAACGTGGGGCTTGAACTCACGGACCACGAGATCGTGACCTGGGCCGAAGTCAGCCGCTTTGCCAACTGAGCCACCCAGGCGCCCCGTAAAAGAATATCTCTTAATCAGAGAGAGAGTTAGCTTCCCAAGTCATTTCAGTTATTTCTTAGCATCTTTAGGGAGGATGGGAATGGGTTGGATCTGGTGATAGGGACTTTCCTGCAGTTGTGGCCATGCATGTACTTTTTGATGCTGTGGTCATGTTTTTCCAATCACAGCAATCACATAGATTATTAAAAGATTGGGGGGGGGTTAATTCAAAATGTGACAAAGTGAGAAATATAGTTAAAATGGCCAAACATTAATGTTAGACTACTTTTTGATATTCTATGGCTGTTAATAATATATTAAGATTACTCTGATAAGTATGGGTTTCCATGGGGTCAGGTTTTGGGTGAAGGGCAAGCATTACTCCATATTTCTTTAAGACCTATGGCAGGACTGGTTTCATAATTTTCAGGGCCCAATGAAAAATGAAGTGGGATTCCTTGTTCAACAATTATTAATGTGTTTATTTAAATGTTTTTAATCTTTTTTTATTTTTGAAAGACAGAGAGACGGAGCACAAGCAGGGGGGACCAGAGAGAGGGGGAGACACAGAATCCGAAGCAAGCACTAGGCTCTGAGCTGTCAGCACAGAGCCTGATGCGGGGCTCCAACTCACGAACAGTGAGATCATGACCTGAGCTGAAGTCAGACGCCCAAACGACTGAGCCACCCAAGCGCCCCTGTTCTTATTTATTTTTGAGAGGGAGTGAATGGAGGAGAGGAACATAGAGAGTGGGGACAGAGGATCCGAAGCAGGCTCTACGCTGACAGCAGTGAGCCCGCTGCGGGGCTCAAACTCACGATTGTTGAGATCATGACCTGAGCTGAAGTTGGGTGCTCAACCGACTGAGCCACCCAGGTGCCCCTCAAAAATACTAAGACTTTGAAGATGGTGACAACAGGATGTGAGACCAAGCACAGGGCCTTCTGGAGCATGGAGTCCTACACAACCTCATGAGCTACATGTCCATGGAGCTGGATCCACACTATTCAGAGTTGGAAGGCCCAACAGATCATCTGCTACCATAGCCTTCTTGAAGGTGGTGGGGTTCCTTGGGAGGAGAACAACAGGGGAAGTGGAAGCAGCTATACCCATTGAAGGACTTTCAGAAAAGATTGGGATTATCCTTGTGGACACTGGGGGAGTCAGGATCTGGTGTCTAGGTGACTTCATGGGATATATGGTAATAGAGTTATACCTTCCTGTTACCAAATTCCCTTGATGTCGCCCAATCTAATTGAGAAAAGTAGGACGCTCACCATTCCTTCTCCAATTTCATGTCTCTGCTGTTTGCATTGACTGCGAAGCAGCTCTTCAGAGGTCTTTAGTCTCTATTACAGATCTTTCCTAGACAACGGTGTGAAATCAACAGTTTGTATGGATGATTTCCCTGATGGGTTTTATATTATGCAGAAATTATCTCAATCTGAGTCCCCCAGGGTGCTGTTTTCCTCTTGTCCATGGTTCTGATGCCTCTTGAAGGCTCTGATTAGTCTCTGAATTGTAATTATAACAGGGCCCTGAATTTGCTATTGCAGGTTGGTTTTCACGGTCTTCAGAGAAAGAAGGTCTGGAAGAGGAGAAACTCCTGAATGAAGAAGAGCTTGTATGTGAGAATGTTGAGATTGGAGTCAATGGGGTGTCATTTGAAGAACAAATATGCCTGTATTGAAACTCCTATTACATTTTGGTCCAGGCTAGACGTTCAGAAAATATCACTGCTTACATCAGGATAGGACAGTGCTAACTTGTGGTCTATCTTTATATAAAATGTCCAATAATAAATACTTGGGTCCTTCCAGACCAGTTCTGTGTTATCAAGAAATCTTTGTGAACATCTAGAGACTCTAACACAAACCGCTTTTTATGGAATTCATACCCTAGCTGCTTTAATCCAAGTATACATTTTCTTTTCCTGAGTGAAATCCTAGGTGATTGATCTGTGGTCACACTGAAAGAGACGTTGAATCCAGCTCCGGAGCTGAGGTTTCTTTCCTCAAGATGACATCACAGTAAGAACATTTGAAGATTCCAGAAATGTTCTATCCTAATTACATCATCTTTTCTTACATAATTTCAGCCCCTCCCCTCCACCCTATAGACTCTGGAATTTCAATTCACTTGGGGTAGATGTGGGTATGTCCAAAATTTCTTAGTAAACATAAATAAATCTAAAAATTTTGCGGCGGCATAATTGGAATAGGAAAGTGCAGGTCACTTGGAAGGAGAATGATTTTAGGTTAACTTTGTGACTTTGTCTGTGAAGATACTCATACCTCAACTTGCTTCCAAACCTAATTGTCTTCTCATAGTTGAGTTTTTGGGTGTAGCACATGTGTGTTACGCATTTAATTAAAATAAATATTATTTCTTGTATCCTCAAGCACAGCGATCTTTGAAAATGTAAATTGGTTCAAATTACCCCACGGGCGGAGCATCTTCTAGGATATGAATTGAGAAGACACTCCACATTCACCAAGGCTGTAACATGCTGAGGGAACAGGAATGTCCTAACTCCTAAACCTGACCCTAATCTGGCTTCTGGCATTCCCAATATTCACCCAGTGATATGTAGTTTGTGCTCTTTCCCGATAGCCTGGAGAAGTGAGAACAGGTGCACGACATCTGGGAAAATAGCTGCTCAAAAGAGTCACACTGTCTCTGTAAAATTACTCTCTACACCACTGTCTCCGAATTACTTGTTTTGAAGATACGCAGTAACCCCTTAGCTTCAAGCTACGTGTACCAGAAAGTCAAATGATAAACGCTTACAAGGAAAAAGTGCCTGCTTTCATCCGCAAATTGCATCCGAATGTGTGCCTATCCATCAAAGGGGAAAAAAGAATGAGGTCCTTTATGTCTGACCTGCTGTGTTAAAGTCAACGGGATCGCAGGTAATAGAGTAGGCTCATCGCCTGGGGATCCTGAGAAAAATGGTTAGAGCTCACACATCTGCTGGGGACAGATACACAATCTACATATAACATGTCCAAGTTCTCAGGTCCTTTGGAAAATAAGAAATGAAGTGACTTGAATCATTAGCCCTACATCCTGTCCCTAGAATTTCTAATGGTTCTCGAGTGTGTTTGGGCTGTGATACTTCGAACCACTACTTCCTCACAGTGTCTTTTTGTTGAATTCTCCATCTCTTGTTTTTTTGTTTTTTTTTTCCTTTTCTCCTGAGGCCTCTTATCTTCCCTCTGCCCCATGTCACCGAATGTGTGGACAGCTTGCTCCTTCTCCCTCCTCTCAAACATTATCAAAAGCTCTTGCAATCAGCATTCACTGAAATTTAGTGTTAAGGGGGGGTGGGAAGAAGGGAAGATAGCCTGGCAAAAGATACACATAATTACCAAATTTCACCTAATCTTACAAAGTTTTTTTTTTTAATGTTTATTCAAGTAATCTCCACGCCCAGTGTGGGGTTTGAGCTCGCGAACCCGAGATCGAGAGTTGCGTGCTCTTCCGACTGAGCCAGCCAGTCACCCCAAATTTGACCTAAACTTAATGTCCCGCTGCTGTTTTCTCCCATCCCCCCTGCCTGAGGGGGTTTCTCTTTGTTCCTCTTTCCCTATTCACCCTGTTACCATTACTTAGCACACACCTACCCCTGTCTCTAATTTCTTTCCTTTCCTAATTTCTTTCTCGGATGGGGTTTGAAATGCTCTCATAAGTCCTCTCGAAATTGGCCCTCCTGCCTCTGCCTCAGGTATCGAGAGGTGGCGGGAGAGTAGATCAATAAAAAATCCTTCTTCCAACAAAGACAAAGTAGAGGAATATCATCCACTGTAGATCCTGTGCTTGATTCTTGGGCAAGAAATCCAAGAAAAGGTTTATCCTTCTATCAGCTGCTGCCTGGACAGCTTTTGGTTCCTGGATTCTTATAATTACCTTTGTGCATAAGCTGCCCCCACTCCACAGAATTTGCATGTTCTGCTTCTTTGGGGCTCAGGTCAGCCTTGTGCTTTGGTCTAGCAGGAGCTGCCTAGATTTTCACATTGGAATATGATAGAGCTTTAGCATCTAAACAGATTAGTCTAGTTTATAAGTATGCACAGGAATCTTACCCACATAGCAGACTTATGTGAGGAATATGACTCCAATCATAATATTTGGGCACTGGTTAACCTCCTGTAATACACATGGAGAGTTAACTTTTACTACTGTTACCCATAACCCACCCCCTTTTCCTGAATGCAAAAGCTACTGCTGTTATTTCTTTTGATATAGCAAGGTTTTCTTTCCTGTTTCATACCACTGTGGTTATAATGGCAAATGGACCTAACGATGAACAGAAAAGCATCCTGCACATCCCCTAGTAATATCTGATTAACAGTGATGTAAGAGGCTTCACTGATCTCTATTTGGCAGAAAATTGTGGTGTACTTTCTTTATGTTAGATTGCTATGAAAGATCTAGAGTATCTACAGAATTCCCTACGCTAGCAGCCTCACCATTGATCAGTCATAGAGATAAAGGGGTGATTAACTTTGGAAATTGGAATTTTGATTTATTAATGAATACTATTGGGTGTAGCTGGGCTCCAAAACGACACATATTTGTATTATCTTCTCAAAGTGTTTCTCCTTCCGTGGGAAATCTGTTTTATATACCATGAATCCGGTTACTGCCAACATGGTAAAATCAACAGGGGCTACCAGTTCCCAAAATCACCTCTGGAGAAGTGATTGAGGTAAAACGGAAATAAGCATCTAAAGAATTAATCACATTAGAACGAGACCAACTTAGGTTGAAATGGTGACCTGAGAGCAGTGGACGGGGCAGAAGGTGGTCAATGCCTGCAGTCCAGGAGGAGAGCTGCAGGAGAGGAGGGACGAAAGTGTAGACAGTGGGCAAGTTCTGATCTTGTATCTCCCCCAATTCATTTTATCACTTATTTTAATTTTACAGACACAGAAATCTGTGGCAGTGATCCAAGCTGCTCACCGTGTCTGTCCATGACTAATATCAGGCAAGTACAAAAGTGCTAGCTAAGAAGTTAAGGAAAACAATTAAGAAATAAATAGAAGGATAAATATAGGCAGAGAACAAATTGCTGAGTTGAAATATCAGTTTCAGTAATTTTCATTTTTTAATGTTTATTCTATTTTGGAGAGAGATTGTGCTCGCGGAGGAGGGGCAGAGAGAGAGGGAGTCAGAGAATCCGAAGCAGGTCCCACGCAATCAGCACAAAGCCCACCGTAGGGCTCAAATTCATGAATCATCGTGAGATCATGCCCTGAGCCAAAGTCGAACACTCAACTGACTGAGCCACCCAGGCGCCCCAATCAGTTTCAGTAATTTTCCAAGAAGTCGTGAAAAAAGAACAAAAACATGGAAAGTATAAAATGGTAAGGGATACAGGGGGTAGAAGAAAAGCCTCAGCATATACTTAACAAGGGTCCTACAAGTAAGAAACAGAAAACTAGAAGGGAGGAAAGAGCTGAAGAATTCTATCAATAGACGGAAATTTCACAGAATAAAAAGGATTTGTGAGTGCTTCATTTTGGAAGCACTTCTGGATTGCCACTAAAGGAAGATGAGAAAAAACTTTCACACCCAGACAAACTATAGAGAAGTTTTTTTTGTTTTTTTTTTTAAAGTACCAGAGTAAAATTTCCGGAAGAAAGAGCACATCACCTGTTAAGGAACAAGAATCAGATTGACTCTAAACTTCTCAGTGGCAACATTACTTATAAGACAAAGTAATATCTTAAAAGAAGCAAGAACACTGAATTTGGAATTGTATCTGGAGCCAACTATCATTCCTAAGCGAGAAAGAAATACGCTATATAAGCCACAATTTTTATGAAATATATTTAAAGCGGCTATTAACACAAGAAGAAGCAACGAAATTGAATTTAACGCTGAAGGCCTAGATAGTTTTATTGGTAAGTTCCATCAAACTCTCAAGTAACAATTACTATTTTATACCAAAAAGTAGAAGAAGCAGAAAATGGAAAAAGTCACAGCTCCTTTAAAAAGCCTAGTGTAATATTAATTGTACTTTTTTATAGAGTGATAAACTTACATAGAGAAAATGTCACAAATATTAAGTATACAATTCGAGAATCGTTGCATATCTATATAGCCATATGTACATGCTAAATAAAGAATATTTTCCATGCCACAAAAGGTTCTGTCATGCCTGCCTCTCCTGCCTATTACTATATTGACCTCTTATCATCATTTTGACCTGTTTTAACAGTAAGAATTTTTTTTATGTTTATTCATTTATTTTGAGAGAGAGAGGGGGAGAGATAGAGAGAGAGAATCCCAAGCACGCTCCACACTGTCAGCACAGAGCCTGATGTGGTGTTTGATCTCAGGAACTGGGAGATATGACCTAAGCCAAAATCAGGAGTCAGATGCTCAATGGACTGAGCCACCCAGGTGTCCCTGAAGAGTGAGAATTCTTTTTTGCCTGCCTTCTTTTACAAAATAGTGTACCTGTGAGAGTCAAGTCTGGTGCTACGTGTCTCAGTATTTCTTTTAAATTGCTATCTAATATCCTAATGCAAGACTACATCACAATTTATTTATTCTACTGTGTTTTGAAAATTAAATTATTTTTAGTGTTTGACTATTATAAATAGAGATGATGTGAGAGATAATGGGGAATCAAAAAAATGAGTTCCTCTACCTACCAAAACACTTATGTAAAGATATTCATATCAGCAAGTATGACCCAAAGTTGATGAAAGCTATTTTTTTAGGAATTCTCAGAAGAGGAACTCCGGGGTTATAGGGTATAAATAAAGCTCCAATGACTGAAACTAATCATATGGAGATCTATAAACTGTCTTACAAAAAAATCAGAGAAATCCTCTTAAAGAAAGTCATGCACCACAAGAAAGGCCAAAAAAACACAAATAAACAAACAAAATTAGAAAAGCGATTTATGAACAAAAAAAGTTCAACAAAGAAACAGAAACCATTAATAGTAAGGTTGCCTGGTGGCTCAGTCGGCTAAGCGTCCAACTCTCAATTTCGGCTCAGGTCATGATCTCACCGTTTGTGAGATCGAGCCCCACATCGGGCTCTGCGCTGCCAGTGCAGAACCTGCTTGGGATTCTCTCTTTCCCTCTCTCTGTCCCTGCCTCCCTTCTCCCATGTGCGTGGGTCTCTCTCTCTCTCTCAAAATAAATAAACTTAAAAAAAAACATTAAAAACAAACAAAAATTCTACACAATGACTACATGAAGAATTCAATATAAAGCTTCAATAGCAGACTCAGCCAAGCAGAGTCTGGATGGGTAAAACAAACAAGCAAACAAACAAACAAAAAACAAGACCCAACTATATACTGCCTATAAGTTACTCCAGCTTTAAGATTATACACAGGCTGAAAGTGAAGGAATGGAAAAAGCTATTCCATGCAAATGGAAACCAAAAGAGAGCAGGATAGCTATGCTTATATCAGACAAAATAGATTATTAGCAAAAACTGTAATAAGAAACAGGTCATTATAAATAATAAGGGGTCAATTCATTAAGAGGATATAGCAATTATAAACATATATGCACCTAACATCAGGGCACCTAAATAAGCACATACAGATATGAAGGGAGACACAGATAACAAAACAATAATAGTAGGGAACTACAACCTCTCATTTTTAACAACAGATAGATTATCCAGATGGAAAATTGATAAGGATATAATGGACTTGAACTGTACTTTAGACAAAATGGACCTAAAAATCTATTCAGAACATTCCATCCAACAGCAGCATATACACACTCTTCTCAATAATACATAGAACATTTTCCAGAATAGATCATATGTTATGTCACAAACAAGTCTTAGTACATTTAAGATGAGTGAAATCACACCAAGCATCTTTTTCAATTAAAATTTTATAAAAGGAGGAGTTAATAATAGGAAGAAGACAGAAAAATCCCCCAATATGTAGAGATTAAACAACATATTCCAGAACAGCCAATGGGTCAAAGAAGAGAGCAAATGAGAAGATTTAAAAAAATCTGGAAACAAATGTAAGTGGAAAACAACAGACCAAAATTTATGGGAGGCAGCAAAACCAGTGCTAAGGGAGAAATTTATACTGATAAATGATTGCTTTAGGAAAAAATATCTCAAATAAATAACCTAACTTTACACTTAAGGAGCTAGAAAAAAAACAAACTAAGCCCCAGGTTAGCAGATGGAAATTAATAACAAAGATCAGAACAGATATACATGATATAGGAACCGGAAAAACAATAGAAAAGGTCAGTGAAACTAAGCTTTAATTTTTTGAAAATATGAACAAGGTTGACAAAATTTTAGCTAAGCTAACTACAAAAAGAGAGAGAAGACTTAAAAACAAAAAAGGAATGAAAGAAAAGACATTACAAATAGCACAGAAATACAAAGGATCATGAGACTGTTATGAATGATCACATGCTAACAAATTGAACATAGAAGAAATGGATAAATGCCCAGAAACATACAACTTACCAATATTGAATCATGAACAAAAGAACGTATGAACAGACCAATAGTGAATAAAGAAACTGGCTCAGTCATCAAAAACCTCCCAACAAAGAAACACTCAAGGCCTGGCAGTTTCATGGGTGACTTCTACCACATTTAAAGACTCAATGTCAATCTTTCTCAAAATCTTCTGAAAAACTGAAGAGGGAACACATACTTATTTGATGAGGCCAGTATTACTCTGATACCAAAGCCAGATAAGGACACTACAAGAAGAGAAAACTATAGGCCAACATCCTTGATGAATATAGACACAATTTTTTTTCAACAAAATACTGGATCGGAATACCTGGGTGGCTCAGTCCATTAAACATCTGACTCTTGATTTCAACTCAAGTTCATGATCTCACGGTTTGTGGGTTCGAGCCCCACATCAGGCTCTGTGCTGACAGTGCCTGAGACTGCTTGGGATCCTCTCTTCCTCTCTCTCTCAAAAATAAATAAATAAACTCGCACTCTCTCTCTCTCTCAAAATAAATAAACTTAAAAAAAAAAAAAACCCAAATACTGGCAAGCAGTTTTTCAACAGCACATTAAAAGAATCATACACAGTGATCGAGCTGTAGCTATCTCTGGATTGCAAACGTGGGTCAACATGTGTAAGTCAACAAATGTGAAACAACACATTAATAGAACAAAAGATAAAAGTCATATGATCATCAAAGCAGATGCACAAAAAGCATTTGACAAAATTCAACCTTCTTTCCTGATAAAAATTCTCAACACATTGGGTAGAGGAGGAATGGTCATCAACATAATGAAGGCTGTATATGAAAAGCCACCAGGTATCATCTCACTCAGTGGTGGAAAAATGAGAGCTTTTTCCTAATGTCAGGAAGAAAAGTATGCCCATCTCAACACTCCTATTTAACATAGCTCTGGAAGTCCCGGCCAGAGCAATTAGACAAGAAAAAGAAAGAAAACATCCAAATCAGACAGAAACAAGTAAAATTGTCTCTGTTCGCAGGTGACATGATCTTACCTACATAAAATCCTAAAGATGGTACAAAAACTGTTAGAATGTGTAAATAAATCCAGTAAAGTTGTAGGAGGTAAAGTCATCATACACAAAATCAGTTGTGTTTCTACATCCTAACAAGAAACTATGTGAAAAAGAAATGAAGAAAACAATCCCATTTACAAGAGCATCAAAAACTAAATACTGGGGCACCTGGGTGGCTCAGTCATTTAAGCATCCGATTTCAGCTCAGGTCATGATCTCATGGTTTGTGAGTTTGAACCTCACGTTAGGCTCTGAGCTGGAGCCTGCTTCGGATTCTGGGTCTCCCTCTCTCTTCGCTCCTCCCCCACTCGTGCTTTGTCTCTCTCTGTCTCTCAAAAATGAATAAACATTAAAAAAATTTAGGGGTGCCTGGGTGGCTCAGTCGGTTGAGTGTCCGACTTCAGCTCAGGTCATGATCTCACAGCTCGTGAGTTCGAGCCCTGCGTCGGGCCCTGTGCTGACAGCCTGGAGCCTGCTTCAGATTCTGTGTCTCCCTCTCTCTCTGCCCCTAACCCACTTGCATTCTGTCTCTGTCTCTCTCAAAAATAAAAATAAACATTAAAAAAAAATTTTTTTAAATAAAATAAAAATAAATAAATAAATTTTAAAAAAGCAAAATACTTTGGAATAAATTTGACCAAGGAAGTGAAAGTACACTGAAAATGATGAGACATTGGTGAGAGAAATTTAAGAAACAAAAGAATAAATAGAAAAGTATCCTGTATCCTGCTGATTCAATACAATTTCTACTAAAATTACATTGACTGTTTTCACAGAAATAGAACAAACAATCTTAAAATTCATATGAAACCACAGAAGATCCCTAAATAGCCAAAGCAATCTTGAGGAAGAACGAAGTGGTAGGCATCCTGCTTCTCGATTTCAAACTATTACAAAGTTGCAGTAATCAAAAAACAGCATAGTAATGGCATAAAAACAGACACATGGACCAATGGAATAGAGTACAGAGCCCAGAAATAAACCCATGTACAGTTGACTAATTTTTGACAAGGATGCCGTGAACACTCAATGGGGAAATGATAGTTTCTTCCATAAATGGTGTTAAGAAAACTGGATATTCGGGGCGCCTGGGTGGCTCAGTCGGTTAGGCGGCCGACTTCGGCTCAGGTCATGATCTCGCGGTCCGTGAGTTCTAGCCCCGCGTCGGGTTCTGTGCTGACAGCTCAGAGCCTGGAGCCTGCCTCATATTCTGTGTCTCCCTCTCTCTGACCCTCCCCCGTTCATGCTCTGTCTCTCCCTGTCTCAAAAATAAATAAACGTTAAAAAAAAAATTAAAAAAAAAAAAAAAAAGAAAACTGGATATTCATAAGTAAATATGAATAAAACAGGACCCTTATATCATACCACTCACAAAAATTAACTAGTAGGAATTAAAGGCTTAAAAGAAAGACCTGAAACCATAAAAATTACTGAGGAAAACATAGTGAAAATGCTCCTAGACATTGGTCTTGACACCAATTTTTGGATAAGACCCTAAAAACACAGGCAACAAAAGCAAAAACAAACAAGTGGGCTATATAACATGAAAATGTTTCTGCACAGCAAAGGAAGCAATTAACAAAACTAGAAGTCAACTTAGGGAGTGGAAGAAAATATTTGGAAACCACCTATCTG
The DNA here is from genome assembly GCF_023721935.1 of Panthera uncia. NCBI lineage: Eukaryota > Metazoa > Chordata > Mammalia > Carnivora > Felidae > Panthera > Panthera uncia. The sequence continues at coordinate 40,971,692 of NC_064809.1, forward strand.
ATGAAGGGTTACTATCCAAATTACATAGAAAACTCACACAATTTAACAGCAAAAAAAAAACAACCCCAAAACAAACAAATAAAAAAACAATTAAAAAATGGACAAAGGATGTGAACAGCCATTTTTCCAAAGGAGACATAGAAATGGCCAAGAAGTCGGTAAAGAGACATTCATCATCACTATCAGGGAGATGCAAATCAAAACCACAATGAGATGTCACCTTATACCTGTTAGAATGGCTATCATCAAAAGGACAAGAGACAATATTTATTTATTTATTTATTTATTTATTTATTGGGGAGAAAGAGAGAGAGAGAGAGAGAGAGAGAGAGAGAGAGAGAGAGAGAATCTTAACTAGTCTCCATGCTCAGGGCAGAGCCTGATGCGGGCCTTGGTCCCACGAGCCTGGCATCATGACCTGAGCTGAAATCAAGAGTCAGATGCTCAACCGACTGAGTCACCCAAATGCTCCGAGGCACAACTTTCAGTGAGGTGTGGAGAAAAGGGAGAATTGACTTGGGTGAATTCACTTGGGTGGGAATGCGAACTGGTGCATGCAGCCACTATGGAAAACAGTATGGAAGTTTCTCAAAAAATTAAAAATCAAACTGCCATATGATCCTGCAGTCCAATTCTGGGTATATATCCCAAGAAAATGAAATCAGTATCTCAAAGTGATATTGTTTGGGAACGTCATCAAAGAGACGTGACCACCGGCTGCCCCGTGACCTGGACCCAGGCACTTGGAGGTTCCTCATGCCTTCCCCTGTTCTTGGAATGGTGGTTCTCAGTCCCAGAGGACACAGCCTTGAGATAGTGATGTGGTGATGAGAACACCTGCATGGTGTACGTGACTGAGCCCAAGCAGGTGGGGGGCACCCACCGGTCTTGCTGCCTCCCAAGACAAGCCTCTCATGTAAATTCCTTTTGTAAATTCCTTTATTAAAACTGCCACCTACCAACCCGGAGTGGCCTGCCTCTATTTGCCTTCTTCATATGGGGCTGGTTTCAGATTTCACCTGGGAATCTCCCGAGAGGATTATGAACCAACAATTGGTGAGCCAGTCAGCAGATTGAAGAAATGGGCCTTGGTCAAGAGACATCTGCAGGGGGACTCCTAAGTTGGCCATCGACTTCTGTGTTTGTGCGGGGGAGGGGGTGTGTATGACTTGTATGTCAGATGGACCACTGCATGACTACAGGGACACCCCAAAAGCACAGGCTGATATAATGCATTTGGTGAAGCTGCTCACGGGACACTGTGAGGGAGGAGGGAAGCATGTCGTTGCCGTGGTGGGCTGGCCTCTACTGTGGGCAGCTCGCTGGCCACCAGGCCCGACTAGAGGGTGAAGCTCGGGTTAGAAAGTTAGAAGCGCTGAGGTTAGAGAAGGATGCGGGGGTGTCCACTAGTCTGTTACTTTCAGGGCTGGCAGACAGGGGTGGGAGAGCAGGATAGTCAGTTGGAGACCTTAGGGTGCTGTTTTGCAAAGCCAGGAGGGTGCAAGCTGCCACTGATTAAGATCCGGGCATTTGTGGCAAAGCCTGCTTAGTGCACAAAGAGGTGAAATCTCTGAGAAAGTGATGAAATGAAGGAAAAGAGGAGAATGTTATGGTAACTGATGAAAACACAGACAAAACACCCCATGCTTTCTGACCCTTACCAAAAAAAAAAAAAAAAATGTTTTAAATAGCAGTTACTCAAAAACTTCTAGAAAACTTGCATTCTTTCTCTGTCCCTTCAAGTTGTAAATGTTATCATGTCTTTGAAATGTAAACTCCCTAGGAGGTAATCAAAACCTGGCCCACAGAGACTGAAGGAAAGAAAGGGGGCATAATTTGTAACATATATCTGTAACACACATTTGTAATATACATCTGTAGAAGTTACTTTGTTCACCGCATTATAATGACCTCTCATCAGATTTTAACCCTGGCCACTTTTAAGTCTTGTGTTTCTTGCAGACAGCACTGGTTTTTCTCTGACCCTTTGGCAAAAAGTGTTCCTGCAAAAATGCTTCATTTTCAAGAGATTCATGGAAAAGACTGACAAATATGTTTCTCCTAAGATCAATTTGCCTTCACATGGGAGGGACAATGATGAACCTTTCAAGTGCTCCCCCGGGGCTGCCTGCACAGCCCCACCATATGTCCCGGAATGGTTGCTGGGACCTGTCCCTGTTCTCCTTCCCCACATCAGTACCATGGGCCAATTACATTGATGATACAATGGTAACATAGGAAGACTTGTCTCTGCTGCAGGACAAAGCCTTACTAGAGCATCTGCAAGGGAGAGGATGGGCAGGGAACCCTCAGAAAGTTCAAGATCCAGACGCTGCTGTAAGGTTTTGGGTGTTGTCTGGTTGGGTAAAAGCTGTGATTAATACAGTGCAAGCCCTTGTAGGAATTTTGAGGGTCTGAGGGCTGTTAAAAATTTTTTTTTTAATGTTTATTTATTTTTGAGAGGGGGAGGGGCAGCGAGAGAGGGAGACACAGAATCCAAAGCAGGATCCAGGCTGGAGCTGTCAACACAGAGCTGGACGCGGGGCTCCACTCACAGACCGCAAGATCATGACCTGAGCCAAAGTCGGACGCTTAACTGACTGAGCCACGCAGGGGCCCCGAGCCTTGGGATTTAAAATGCCTTCCTTGTTAAAAGGATGAGGCAAGTGCTATTGGTTTAAAAAGCCTCCTCGCTTGTGATTATTTAAATTGTATCTTTCCACCCTGTGTTTATGTAAGTGCTGAATCATGAAATTGTACACCTGAAACTAACATTATGCTGTATGTTAACTAACTGGAATTAATTAACACATTAATTAAATTTATTTTATTTGTATTTCTTTAATTTATTTTTTTAAATTAAAAAACTTAAAAAAATTGTATCCTCCTTGATTTTTTCCCCCTATATACATGGAGATTCAAACAGATTATATGAAAAGGAGAAAAGAATTTTAACAGAGTCCTCCATAAGGAGGAAAGAGCTTTTTGGGAGAAGAAAGATGTGCTGGGGTCAAGGAATACTGGTTTGGCCTAAAACATGAGGCTTTCTGTCTAGGATATCAACACAAAATAACAGAATCATGTAGATTTTATTCTAGTGCGGTTGTTAGTAACGATAACAGTAATGACCAACTTTTTGTTTGTTTGTTTTGTTTCAGCTTCTAGACATTAATTCTTATCCTGATAAGTTTTTAAAAGGCTGGGGTCGAAGAACTTTCGTTTCTGAGACTCAACTAGAAACAAAGCCAATAAAGGCAGGCAGGTGTCGTGGTTCCCTATTTACATTCCTTGAAACCAGGAAGTCCTTTTGACTCTCAGGAGATCATTTCCTTTTAGTTCCATTTATTTACTAGATTTTTCTCCTCTCATGTTCCATAAAGAACTCCCCAGTTTTCCCACAATGACCCCCCCCCCCTTTCCACCTGGGGTGTTCTTTCCTCAGCTGGAGGAGAAGCCCCTAGAGGGAAGGATTTAGGCCTGGGGGTTCCTGTCATAAGACAGCACTGGGCACTGTTTTTGTTCTTAGGCAGTGGGATGGTGTCAGCGACTTCTCCTTGATGTTCTGGGTGAGCAAGAGGGCGTTTGTGGACTTTGGGAGGAAGCCCGTATTCGTGGCAGAGAGAGATTAGGCACGAAGGCTCCCGGAGACGGTCCATAACAAGTGTTGGCAGCTGGCAAAGACCGTGGAGGCACATTGGCACTTGGTCAGCGGTTGTGGCCAGGTGACGTTAGAGAAGGTCGAGTTCAGACCGGGGACTGGGATGCCTGTGGGCAGTGGGAGTGGTGCCGGGACAGGGTGCTGCCTGTGGCGGTGGGCGGGGAATCTCTGGGGAAAGTAGCTTGAAGCATAAGACAAGTGTCAAGTGCTCTTTTGAACCAGGGAGAATCCATTGATCGAAGTTCTTCTTCGAAACGTGTTAGATGGGTTTGTGTAGTAGGTTAGGAATTAAAAGATAGGAAAAGAACGGCGATATTCGGAGCAACACTCCTGCCTAATGTTCTGTTTCATTTAAAAGAACATAACCCCCATCTTAGAAAATAAATTCTTCTGGGGCGCCTGGGTGGCTCAGTTGGTTAAGCGTCCAATTCGTGAGTTCGAGTCCCGCGTCGGACTCTGTGCTGACAGCTCAGAGCCTGGAGCCCATTTCAGATTCTGTGTCTCCCTCTCTCTCTGACCCTCCCCCGTTCACGCTCTGTCTCTCTCTGTCTCAAAAATAAATAAAGAAAAAACATTAATAAAAAAAGAAAATAAACTCTTCCTGGGGCACCTGGGTGGCTTAGTCGGTTGTGCTCCCGACTTTGGCTGAGGTCATGATCTCACGGTTGGAGAGAGTTCGAGCCCTGCATCCGGCTCTGTGCTGTTAGCACAGATCCTGTTTTGGATCCACTGTTCCTCCCCCGCTCTCTCTGTCCCTCCCCTGCTCATGCTCTCTCTTAAAAAATAAACAGTAAAAAAAAAAAGAAGAAAATAAACTCTTCCCTCCCCATTGACATGACTGGGGAGAAGTTCCCATGATCCATGTGACACACAGTCCTGACATGACGAGCACACAAAGACAAGCTATTTCCGAGCTTCTAGGGAAGGATCTGAACTCTCTCCTCAGGAAAATTTGGTCTTTCAACTTAGACATCATTCTGCTGACAAAGACTAGCTCTGGGACTGTGAAGTCTAGGAAAACAGTTCCTTCATTTCGTGAATGGATCCGGTTCCGGTGCAGTGAACTGAACACTCTGAATATCTCTGGAACAATCTACCTTCTTGCCGCTTTGGCCTGATAGTCTAGTATTTTTGGTTCAATAGAGCTGTGGCTTCTAAGCTCCCTGAGATTCCTTGTTTCTATACAGCATGTATAGAATGAGGCTTGGCCAATCCCCATCCAGATCTTCACCCCTCCCATTGTGCCTGAGGCTGTGACTTCATCACCTGGATCACCTAGGAGGTGAGACAGCCTGGGGCAGAGAACTCCATGTCTTCTCTCAGATCTCAATGGCGGGAGTTGAACCCGGGGCCAATTTACTCCCAAATGGTGTTCCTTGGCTCTACGCCCTGTTTGCTATGCTTTTTGTATTTTTTCTCTTTGTCATGTTCTCTCCCTTTTTACTTGAGATTGACCAATATATAAACAAATGTGAGTATATTTCCCCTCGGCCTTAGGACACAGGGGAGCTGAATGAGAGAATGTGTGTGTGGAGTGAGAAGGTACACACTGTAAGGTGGGGGACATGGAAACAATGTTTGCTGTTCTCTGAACTTCAAGGTCTTAATGACGCAGGGCTAAACGTCTTAGAAATCCTAATCTTACAGGTGCTAGAAGTATCTGGGGGACACAGGCCAGGACTGGACTAGGAAGCCCATCTGTGGTACACGTATAAAGCATGAGGAGGTATCTAGGGCCCTGCCTGAGTTGATGTAAGGCCCAGGTATAAGTTCACAGGAAACTCTGTGTAATCTGGCGACAGATGAAGGAATTTTCAGATGATGGTCTCTGACCCACCATGCTTCGTGTTAGTCTTGCTTAGATGCAGGTGTTCTCTGCATAATGCTGTGCGTAAGGATAAAGGAAATGAGATAAAGATGGACCATCTGAGAAGGCCAGGTGAGTATTCTTTGCCCTTCAATTCTCTATGGGCTCATTGTGCCCGTAAGCTGTCAGCTCTAGTAACTTTCATGGTCAATGTGCTAGATGGCCCAGAACTCCACATCCAAATCTAGTCTTTGCGAGACAGCCCCCTCACACTCTGTTTAGCCTAGGAATTCTGAGTCTTCTCTCTAGGGAGAACACTTTTCAAGCAGAAGTTTGGTTCTGAGCCCTCACTGACTTCAGAATCTAGGGTCTCCTGTAGGTGGAAAAGTTTCTCTTTACTCATCTATACTTGTGATGTTTCTCCTGATAGTTTCATTGACGAAGCTACCATTAAAAAAAAAAAAAAAAAAAAAATTAGGCGGGGCGCCTGGGTGGCTCAGTCGGTTGAGCGTCTGCCTTCGGCTCAGGTCATGATCTCACGGTCAGTGAGTTCAAGCCCCACGTCAGACTCTGTGCTGAGAGCTTGGAGCCTGGAGTCTGCTTCCGATTCTGTGTCTCCCTTTCTCTCTGACCCTCCCTCATTCATGCTCTGTCTCTCTGTGTCTCAAAAATAAATAAACATTAAAAAAAAATTAGGTGACTCTTGTCCAGGCACCTGTTATAAAGTTGCCTTTGTGATAGGGATAAGTGCAGAAGGACCTTGTAGGGATAGATCATCGTACAAATAGCCCGAGGAGACTGAAAGTCCACTGTCCAGGGGGACATTCTGACCACCAGGTGACCATAATTCCTGAAAATTGTGTGCGTGCCTCTCTAGGTAAGGTCAGCTCTAGCTTTCTTTATGCTTTTCTGTGACTCCCTTGTGACATCACAGGGAGATAACACACCAGATTCTTGCGTTTTTGGTCCTTGAACTTAGACATCCCTGAGTTCTTTGTGTCCCTCATATCACCCCCTCAATAGGAATGTTACATGTTAAACTTCTGTCTTCTCTCTGCTATGGAAGGTGAAAGTTGTGGGCTATTTGGTGAGGATTGACTTTTACGGCTCATTCGACAACTCCCATTATATAATTATTATAACAATATAACGATTCTATAACAGTAACATTATATAGCTTTATTATTATAAAGGGTGGGGTTATCTTCATAGGTAGAATCAGGACAAAGTCACAAGAAAGGGTTGGCCATTGAGGAACAAATGCTTTAGAGATTAAAACATTTCTTATACATTCATCTTGAGAAACAATAGTCTCTTGTGACAACTATTTCCCAGACTATAGGTCGAGAGTCATATAATCCTGTCCCGACAGGATTTTGCTGAGTGTTTAATGATGTACAGAAAATTTTATGATCTGCCTCTGTTTCATTGTGTCTGCTGTCCCAAATGGGTACCACCATTCTGCTGGGTCACAGTTACAATCAAACAATTTTCTTCCTGTTTCAGGCTGTCCTCTGGAGTCTCCAAGGAGAGACGTTCTGGGAAGGAAGGAAGACAGGATGAGAAAAGATCCCTCTCTACTTGTGAGGGTAGCAAGGGATTCTGAGGCTGACATCTGCACCCCTGGGCCATCAGTTTGAGAGTGGCTGAGCCTGTAAGGAATCACCTGTGACATCGTATTCCAGACATGAGAGGGCTTCTGAGTCCCTCATTATGTATGTTTATACTGGAAAAAAAAAAGAGAGAGAGAGAGAGAGATAATAAATATTTTGAGACTCTCAGAAAAGTTCTATGTTGCCAGGAATTTTTTTGTCGAACTTACCCTCCGTTGCTTATAGTCAATCCAAATCTCACATTTCCCATTTTCAGGCAAAATCCTAGGTGAATGACTTACATTCTCTTATTCTCCTAAACAACATGTAGAGTCATTCTTTCAGGGGAAGAAAAGCAAACACTTAATCCAGGACCACAGCTGAGTCCTCCTCCTCCCCACCCAAGATGATCACACAGCTAATTCATCGGAACGTTCTAAAATGTTCTGTCTAGATTGTTGTCTTATATAAGTGCCAGGCTCCTTTCACATCTTAGCGTAGAATATAGTTTCATGAAGTCAGACGCATAGGGAAGGGATTGGTATAGATTGGTATAGATTTCCTCTTTCTACCCAAAGCGTCATGGCCCCCCAAATCCTGCTGCTTCATTACCAATGGAACCGTTTTCACGGAAGTTCCTCCACATGATTCTCACTCATTCTTACCTACCACATATGTCTACTTACCAGCTCTTCCTCTCTGTTCGCCTCTTTTAACCAAGTGCAATATTTTTGTCATGATGGGTCATTAAAGCATCTGTGTGGAAACCTCTAGTTGGAGAGGTATATAAGCGATTGTGGAGAGAGAGAAGGAGGAAGGGGGAGAGAAGGAAAGGAAAAGGGGAGGGAGGGAAAAAGAGGGCAGTGATATCTAGCTTGGAGATTCGGAATAAGTTGTTGAGATGAAAGAGACTACCATAAGAGACTCTTAAAAACTGAGAACAAACTGAGGGTTGATGGCGGCTGTGAGGGAGGGGAGGGTGGGTGAGGGGCATTGAGGAGGGCACCTGTTGGGAGGAGCACTGGGTGTTGTATGGAAACCAACTTGACAATAAATTTCATACTTAAAAAAAAAAAAGAAATTCTAAAGAAAAGTCTGGCACTACCTGTCAGAACAGTTATGTGACAGATTTCCGCATTGCATTCAATGTTAAAATTGTCTGGAAAAGTCCCTTCATTGTATAATAATTACAATAAGTTAAAAACATTTGTTTTAATGTTTATTTATTTTTGAGACAGAGAGAGACAGAGCATGAGCAGAGGAGGGGTAGAGAGAGAGGGAGACCCAGAATCCAAAGCAGGCTCCAGGCTCTGAACTGTCAGCACAGAGCCCGACGCGGGGTTCGAACTCACGAGCTGTGAGATCATGACTGGATCCGAAGTCAGACGCTCAACCAATCGGGCCACCCAGGCGCCCCTAAAATAACTTTTGAGAAAGAACTGTTAAATTTCAATTCACTTTGATGCTCACAAAACTGTATGGCTGCCTATTAAGATGCTATTCAAAATGGCCATGGGATATTGTTTTTGTGTGTGTGTGTCTGCATCTGTTTCTTTGCATGGAGCGTTGTCTCTTGGTATGTCTGTGTATCTTTTTTTCTTCAAAAGTGCTCCTGCAGTTTCTGGGGGCACATTTCTCTTTTTCCATTTTCCATTTTCTTGTTCTCTTTTTATTGATTCTTTTTTTAATATTGATTATTTTAAAAAGTTTTTTTTAATGTTAATTTTATTTTTGAGAGAGAGAGAGTGAGAGCAGGGGAGGGGCAGAGAGAGAGAGAGAGACAGAGGAACCAAAGCAGGCTCTGTGCTAACAGCAGAGAGCCCGACACGGGGCTCGAACTCACAAACGGTGAGATCATGACCTGAGCTGAAGTCGGATGGTTAACCAACTGAGCCCCCCAGGTGCCCCTAGAAAGTTTTAAATAATTTTTCTCATCTTCATCTCTGGGTTTGTGCATGTCTTTCCTATTTCGGTTTTCTAAATTTCTTCAAAAAACCAACTCTTGGTTTCATTGATCTGCTCTACAGTTTTTTTACATTCTATATTGTCTATTTCTGCTCTGATCTTTATTATTTCTCTTCTTCTTCTGGGTTTGGGGTGTCTTTGCTGTTCTTCTTCTAGTTCCTTTAGGTGTGCTGTTAGATTTTGTATTTGGGATTTTTCTTGTCTCTTGAGATGGGCTTGGATTGCAATGTATTTTCCTCTCAGGACTGCCTTCGCTGCATCCCCAAGCATTTGGATTGTTGTATTTTCATCTTCATTTGTTTCCATATATTTTTTAATTTCTTCTCTAATTGCCTGGTTGACCCATTCATTCTTTAGTAGGGTGTTCTTTAACCTCCATGCTTTTGGAGGTTTTCCAGACTTTTTCCTGTGGTTGATCTCAAGTTTCATAGCATTGTGGTCTGAAAGTGTGCATGGTATGATCTCAATTCTTTTATACTTATGAAGGGCTGTTTTGTGACCCAGTATGTGATCTATCTTAGAGAATGTTCCATGTGCACTTGAGAAGAAAGTATATTCTGTTGCTTTGGGATGCAGAGTTCTAAGTATATCTGTCAAGTCCATCTGATCCAATGTATCACTCAGGGACCTTGTTTCTTTATTGATCCTGTGTGTAGATGATCTATCCGTTGTTGTAAGTGGATTATTAAAGTACCCTGCAATTACCACATTCTTATCAATAAGGTTGCTTATGTTTGTGAGTAATTGTTTTATATATTTGGGGGCTCCCGTATTCGGCGCATAGACATTTATAATTGTTAGCTCTTCCTGATGGATAGACCCTGTAATTATTATATAATGCCCTTCTTCATCTCTTGTTACAGCCTTTAATTTAAAGTCTAGTTTGTCTGTTATAAGTATGGCTACTCCAGCTTTCTTTTGACTTCCAGTAGCATGATAAATAGTTCTCCATCCCCTCACTTTCAATCTGAAGGTGTCCTCAGGTCTAAAATGAGTCTCTTGTAGACAGAAAACAGATGGGTCTTGTTTTTTTTATCCATTCTGATACCCTATGCCTTTTGGTTGGAGCATTTAGTCCATTTACATTCAGTGTTATTATAGAAAGTTATGGGTTTAGAGTCATTGGGATGTCTGTAGGTTTCATGCTTGTAGCGGTGTCTCTGATACTTTGTCTCACAGGATCCCCCTTAGGATCTCTTGTAGGGCTGGTTTAGTGGTGACGAATTCCTTCAGTTTTTGTTTGTTTGGGAAAACGTTTATCTCTCCTTCTATTCTAAATGACAGATTTGCTGTGTAGAGGATTCTCAGCTGCATATTTTTTCTGTTCATCACATTGAAGATTTCCTGCCATTCCTTTCTGGCCTGCCAAGTTTCAGTAAATAGGTCTGCCACTAGTCTTATGGGTCTCCCGTTATAAGTTAGAGCATGTTTATCCCTAGCTGCTTTCAGAATTTTCTCTTTATCCTTGTATGTCGTGCAGTTTCACTATGATATGTCGTGCAGAAGATCGATTCAAGTTACATCTGAAGGGAGTTCTCTGTGCCTCTTGGATTTCAATGCCTTTTTCCCTCCCCAGAGCAGGGAAGTTCTCAATTACGATTTGTTCAAGTACACCTTCAGCCCCTTTCTCTCTCTCCTCCTCTTCTTGAATTCCTATTATACAGATATTGTTCTGTTTGATTGCATCACTTAGTTCTCTAATTCTCCCCTCATACTCCTGGATTTTTTTTATCTTTCTTTTTCTCAGCTTCCTCTTTTTCCATAATTTTATCTTCTAATTCACCTATTCTCTCCTCTGCCTCTTCAATCCAAGCCGTGGTTGTCTCCATTTTATTTTGCACCTCATGTATAGCATTTCTTAGCTCCTCGTGACTATTTCTTAGTCCCTTGATCTCTGTAGCAATAGATTCTCTGCTGTCCTCTATACTTTTTTCAAGCCCAGCGATTAATTTTATGACTATTATTCTAAATTCTTGTTCCATTATATTGCTTAAATCGTTTTTGATCAATTAGTTAGCTGTCGCTACTTCCTGGAGTTTTTTTGAGGAGAGTTCTTCTGTTTCATCATTTTGGGGAGTCCCTGGGGTGGCGTGGAACTGCAGGGCACTTCCCCTGTGCTGTCTGGAGTAAGTTGTGTTGGTGGGTGGGGCTGCAGTCATGCAATGTCTGTCCCCAGCCCACTGCTGGGGCCACAGTCAGACTGGTGTGTAGGGGCTGCAGTCATGCGATGTCTGTCCCCAGCCCACTGCTGGGGCCACAGTCAGACTGGTGTGTACCTTATCTTCCCCTCTCCCAGGGGCAGGACTCACTGTTGAGTGGTGTGGCCCCTGTCCAGGCTACTTGCACACTGCCAGGCTTGTGGTGCTGTCTTGATGGGATCTGGCATATTAGCTGAGGTGGGTCCTCTTCTGTGGGCCTCTTGTCTATGCTTGGCTCTGGAGAGTCCATTCTGCTAGTCTTCTGGCAGTTTTCTGGGTTATTTAGGCAGGTGTGGGTGGAATCTAAGTGATCAGCAGGACGAGGTGAGCCCAGCGCCCTCCTATGCTGCCATCTTCCCCACCCCCCTCGGTTTTCTAAATTTCTGATTATTTCCTACTCAGTGTAATTTCTTTTACTTTCTCTTTTTTTCTGTCTACCAACCCAACAAATTTCTTGCAAATGTTTCATTCTTCATGTTTCACTACTTTGGAATGAGAGAATACAACTCTGAGGCCCTATTGCCCTGCTCCCCCAAACATAATCCTTCTCCAGGTTGAATGAATTTAAGGAGACCCAGGGCTCTAAAATTAGACATCAAACAGCCCTCTAGGTATTTAAAGCAGGAAGTGGTTTACTATGGGAAATTATATGCTTACAAATTCCTCATCATGAAGTTTCAAAAACCTCAGGAAACCACTGCACCGTGTTGCAAAACCAAGTCTAGCAAATTTCAGGGCAAGTGCAAAGGACCCTACAAAACAAAATCTCCCACAGACAGGAGAACCCAGCACAGTGCAACCTGGCCCAGATTCCACCCGTACAGGTTTGCGGGAAATGTAGTTCTCAGTCTTCCAGCCCCTGCTGTTGAGGGAGAGCATACAAGACAGCGGGGATAGTGAGGAATTTGTAAGAGGTAATACAGCTCAGTTGCCCAGTCAGTGCACAGGGGAGCTCTCTGCTTATCTTCCGGAGAATCCTAGTGATTCTAGTACACTGTAATGTACGTGGCAATACTTCTCTCATTACTTCATTTCCTGTTCTTCACAGGGATTCTTCAGGGTGCTGGGTCAGGAGGGCTTAACCTGGCTCAAGCTGAGATCCCACCCTTTTGAAATCAGTGCCAAGTTGGAAACCATCTTCTTCCTTACCTTTCTAAAAGCACACTACAATCCCAATAGCTTTCCATTTATTTTCCCCAAATATTGGTTCCTTAAACCTATATATTTCATGTGTGACATGAAGGTTCTGGTCCTAATGTCCTTCCCAGAAAACTGTTGCTCTTCCAAAACGTTCCCTGAGGGGTGAGAAGCCTGATGTATTTATTAACAAATATACCTTGTAACCCAACCTCTGGGACTTAAACTGAGACTTAAGATAGTTTTCTTCCTGGGGCCCCTGAGTGGCTCAGTCGGTTAAGCGTCCGACTTCGGCTCTGATTATGATCTCATGGTTCGTGGGTTTGAACCCCACGTCGGGCTTTGTGCTGACAGCTCAGAGCCTGGAGCCTGCTTCTGATTCTGTGTCTCCCTCTCTCTCTGCTTACCCCTAAATGTGGCCTTTTGGTTATACATCCTATTTACCATCACCATTCTTTTTATTGTCTTTTTCTCATTTTTTTCCCTTCTTCGGTGAGGTTGATGAACACATAAGGAAATGTGAGTCTTAATGTGGGGCCTGGAAGAGGAGGGGAGGGATCCATTAAAATATGAGGTATTTGAAAATATGTCCCTTAACACATGATCTGGGAAAACAGTTCCTCATCCTTGTGCCTTAAATCCTTCAATGTCCCTGGGCTAAGAGTTCTTAAAAAATCATACTTTCTTGTATGATAGAAATACCTAGGGACAGAGGTCAGGATCAGGCTAGGAAGTCTGTTCTCGGTATGCCTGTGGAGTCTGAGGAAGTATTTGGGGCCCTGACTGAGCTGAGGTTAATGACCAGGTATAAGAATATGAAAAACCCTATAGAATCTGGGGACCCATGAGGGAGTTTCCAAGTATTTGTCTCTGATCCAGGGAACTTTGTCTTAGTCCTGCTCAGGTACAGATGGTCCCTGTGTAATGCTGTGCGTAATGATAAAGATGACGAAATTTTAAAGATGGACCATCTGGAAAGGCCAGGTGAGTATTCTTTGCCCTCACCTCTAGGTTCTTCTGTACAAAAACCTGGCAGCTCTGGTGAGTTCCAAAGCCCATATGCTAGGCAGTTTAGATGTGCAGAAATCTGGTCTTAGTGAGACAGTCCCCATAGGCTCTGTAAATGACCTCCCCTTTGTCTCAGGTAAACCTAAGTCCTCTGAGCCTTCTTTCTGGGGAGAAAATGTATTAAACCGACTTTTTCTTCTGAGCTCTCATTAATTCCTGTGAGTGGAAACATTTCTCCTTTTTGTCTATTTCTGTGATGTTTCTCTTTCTATTGTTAAAGGTCCCTTTCAACTGACTCAGTGATGAAATTTCCATATTAACATGCTAGAGGGTGAAAGGAAAGGGACGATTTGTAACCAGGCAGTGGTTATAAATTTGGTTTTGAAATAAGAATAAAGATAGAAGGATCCCAGGATCCTCTCATCTATAGAGACGAGACTTTCAGAGAAAGATTGAAAATCATTCTCATCATCTGTTAACTAGTAACTTCCATAGACTGTGTATATGAGGTGACTTGCCTCTTGACGTAGGGTCAGTTCTTCCCTCCTTTGTGCTGTTCTATGGCCCTTCATGGCATCACGGGGAGAGAAAACACCAGATTCTTGGGTTCTCTGTGCCCACCATCTCCCACCCTCAATATGAATATTACATGTCCTACCAATACCTTGACCAAGGTTTCCTCTCATAAAATTGAAATGTCTGGTATATAAAAGGTTATTGTGTTGCTGTGAGGTAAGTAAAACAGGTGGGAAATACATTTTGGGCTGAAGGAAGTATTTGGATTTGAGAATGTTTTTGTTAACTCAAGGGAAGAGTGGGAGACCATGTATTTGTATCTGCCACACCCCCAACAGAACCAAATTATATGGTAATTTTAATTGTAAGCAACCACACAACATTGCCATCTATCACAACATTGCCTTTATATACATGAGACTATATAATGTAGTATGGTAGTTGAAGAAGTTGAGTTGCCCCAAATTTCACAATAAGTCACTGTAGTTCTTAGTCATTTGTATAAATGTCTCCACTTCCCCAATTCATGCTCCACTCTACCACTCTGCTACTGTTCTTGAGACCCATTTGCCCATAAGAGCCCAAAGTGAGAACAACAATATCTCAAGTGATAATTTCAAAAGAGTCAAATGGGTGCCTCTGTCTAGAACTTTTCCTATTGCAGCCATGGGTGAGAGGGGTATCGCCTTCATGGAGGGGTGAAGAGACACAGCTTGATCATCCGGGGCCTCTTGTGAGTGGCCAAGGAAAGTTGAAGTTAGAATAACTATCCTTTCTGAGAGTTCAGAAGCCAAGTGGGTTCCTCTCTCTCCTACACATCAGCTGTGTCCTTTGCAAGGCATTTCTGTCATTCCCCTTTATCCTCACAGAGGCTGAGTCTCTCTCGCCTACATTCTCAGTCATTGATGCACACATCCCTAAATTCAAATGTTAGTTCCTCAGAATGTCATGATTCATTTGCACTAACTCCAGGTGTGATGAATTGTGGGTAATCTGTTCAAATTTTAAAATATTGGCACATTTGTGACATGTTTGACTTTTGGTGATTGTTGACCCTAGTAATTCCGATTAAGACTTTCCTGATAGATATGGAGTTTCAATGAGTTAGATATCAGATTTTAGGAGAACAGTAGACATACACATAGGCAGTTAGATCTAGAAGGAACCACAGAAAATATAAGCTCTAATCTTTCCAATTACAGAATGGGTAAGATGAGAGTTGCATGGTTCTTGGTAAACTTATTCATGAAGCTCAAGTAATCACTCCTATTTATTTGGGGATAAACAAGGCTGGGGTTATCCACATGGAGATTTTGGAAAATTAGGACAGGCATGATGGTTGGAGCTGCATTTTCCTACCTTCCATTCCTTGTGAATTTATTCATATTTTGCAAAATGAAATGTTTGCCTCTTTGCCCTCATGTCCTTACTGATTATGTAGACAGGGAGACAGTTCTGCACACAGTGGTTGTCTGGCTATAATCTCTTGTAAGTATTTACCAGACTATGGCCCGTGAGCCACATAACTCTACCCTGATATAAAGGCTGAGAGATATTTATTGATGTTCTGAAATATTTGCAGTCTGCGTCTCTTGAAATTGGATCTGCTTAAAGAGGGTTCTGTCATTTTGCTGCATTAAGCTTTAGCCAAAGAGCATTCTTTCTGTTTCAGGCCATCCTCTTCAGCTACCTGGGAGAGAAGCTCTGAGAGGGGCGGAAGCCAGGATGAGACAAGATCACTCACTCATTGTGAAGGTGGTAGGAGACAGAACCCAGGAAGTCGGCCTCCTAACATCAGTTTGAGAGTGGCTTTACCTGTAAGGGATCCTCTGTGATGTGCTGTCTCCAACAGGAAACGGCTTCTGAGACCCTCATTATCTGTGTGTGCGGAAATGAAAATTGATAATAAACATTTTGATATTCTCAGAAAAGCGCTATGCTTTAAGGAATTCTTTACTGAACATCTATCCTCTTTCATTTCGTTTCTTTTTTTTTTTAATTAAAAAAACTTTTTTTAGAGAGAGAGAGAGAGCATGTGAGTTGGGGAGAGGGGCAGAGGGATTGAGAGCATCCCAAGCAGGCTCCACTTTCATTGAAGAGCCCAATGTGGGGCTCGATCCAGTGACCTGAGCCAAAATCACGAGTCAGATGCTCAACTGAGCCACCCAGGCACCCCCCCCCCATTTCTTTTAATACATCAAAATCCCAAGCACACTTCTGTTGTCCTATGTGAGTGACCTGTGCTATTTCCTTTCTCAGTGCAACATGTGGTTTCACTGTCGTAGGTAAAGAGATGCTCATGATTCTTACCAGAATAAGCAGACACTGATTCCAGGACCAGAGCTGAGCCTTTCCTCCCTCCACCCAAAATGATTTCACAAATCATGTAAATATTCTGAAGTGTTTTGTCCAGATTACAACATTTTCTTGCACAAGTGCCATGCTCCTCCCCCATCCTACAATGGAATATTGTTTCACAGATGTGTGTGGGAGGAACTTCTGTGGCTTTTCTTATTCTTCCTTAAGCTTTATGGCCCCCCCCAGAGCATCATATTTTTCTTCTGTGCAATTATAACTGCGTCACAATTCAGACTATGGAGCTAATCCGTCCCCTTTTCATGCTATGTTCCACATTTCATCCCATTTAGCCTAAAAATCATGTTTTAACATTTTCTTTCTCTGCATAAAGGTCTCTGTTGGCTCTTCCTCAACTATCTTAGTGCTCTTTATTGTGGCATTCATTGGATCAACTTCCATACTAAAAAAGAATGAAGATTCCCTGGTGTAATCTCTCTCATTTTGAAGAGGCGCATGTTAAGAAGCACATGGAACAAAGGTTCTTTGCTCGCTCCCCGAATCTGTGTTTTTCTTCTTCCTGGGCACATGGCTTTTCAGCAAGAGGCTATGTCTCTTAACTTCCCTGGAAGCAAGTAGTAGCTATAGCAGGTGGTAGTAGCTGTTGCTGTAGTGACTGAACCAGTAGAATGCTAACAAATGATCCATGCTGAATCCATGTCATTAGCTAAATGGGAAATGTTTTCTCTGTCCTTGACTTGGAAATGGAACCAACTGAGGTCACCTTAGAAGCCCTGTTTAATTAATTAATTAATTAATATCCAAGTTACTTAGCATATAGTGCAATAACGATTTCAGGAGTAGATTTCAGGGATTCATCCCCTGTGTATAACACCCAGTGCTCATCCCAACAAGTGTCTTCCTTAATGTCCCTTGCCCATTTAGCTCAACCCCCCTCCTAAAACCCCTCCAGCAATCCTCAGCTTGTTCTCTGTATTTAAGAGTCTCTTATGGTTTGTCCCCCTCCTTGTTTTTATATTACTTTTGCTTCCCTTCCCTTATGTTCGTCTGTTTTGTATCTTAAATTCTCATATGAGTGAAGTCATATGATCTTTGTCTTTCTCTGACTAATGTTGCTTAGCATGATACTTTCTAGTTCCATCCATGTAGTTGCAAATGGCAAGATTCTATCATTTTGATTGCCGAGCAATACTGCATTGTGTATATATATGTAACTATATTGTATATACATATATATATACTACATACATATACTATACATATATAATATACTACACACACACACACACACATATATATGTGTATATATATATATATATATATTACATCTTCCTTATCCATTCATCCATCGATGCACACTTGGGCTCTTTCCATACTTTGGCTATTGTCGATAGCGCTGCAATAAACATTGGGGTGCATGTGGCCCTTTGAAACAGCACACCTGTACCTTATTTATCCCTGGATAAATACCTAATAGTGCAATTGCTGGGTCATAGGGTAGTTCTATTTTTAATCTTTTGAGGAACCTCCATACTGTTTTCCAGAGTGGCTGCACCAGTTTGCATTCTCACCAGCAGTGCAAAAGAGACCCTCTTTCTCCGCACCCTTGCCAGCATCTTTTGTTGCCCAAGTTGTTAATGTTAGCCATTCTGACAGGGGTGAGGTGGCATCTCATTGTGGTTTTGATTTCTATTTCCCTGATGATGAGTGATGTTGAGAATTTTTTCACGTGTCGGTTGGCACGTGAAAAACATCTGGATGTTTTATTTGGAGAAGTGTCTATTCATGTCTTTTGCCCATTTCTTCACTGGATTATTTGTTTATTTGGGTATTGACTTTGATAAGTTATTTATAGATTTTGGATACTAACCCTTTATCCAATATGTCATTTGTAAATATCTTTTCCCATTCTGTCAGTTGCCTTTAAATTTTGCTGATTGTTTCCTTCACTGTGCAAAAGCTTTTTATCTTGATGAGGTCCCAATAGTTCATTTTTGCTTTTGTTTCCCTTGCCTCTGGAGATGTGTTGAGTAAGAAGTTGCTGCAGCTGAGGTCAAAGAGGTTTTTGCCTGCTTTCTCCTCGAGGATTTTGATGGCTTCCTGTCTTAGGTTTAGGTCTTTCATCCATTTTGAGTTTATTTTTGTGTGTGGTGTAAGAAAGTGGTCCTGGTTCATTCTTCTGCATGTCGCTGTCCAGTTTTCCCAGCACCATTTGCTGAAGAGACAAATTTGTCTTTATTCCATTGGATATTCTTTCCTGCTTTGTCAAAGATTAATTGGCCATACCTTTTGTGGGTTAATTTCTGGGTTCTGTATTCTGTTCCATTGATCTGAGTGTCTGTTCTTGTGCCAGCACCATACTGTCTTGATGATTAGAGCTTTGTTATACATCTTTAAGTCTGAGACTGTGATGCCCCCAGCTTTGGTTTTCATTTTCAAGATTGCTTTGGCTATTCAGGGTATTTTTTTGGTTCCATACAAATTTTAGGATTGTTTGTTCTGGCTCTGTGAAGAATGCTGGTGTTATTTTGTTAGGGATTGCATTGAATATATAGATTGCTTTGGGTAGTAAGGACATTTTAACAATATTTGTTATTCCAATCCGTGAGCATGGAATATTTTTCCATTTTTTTAGGTATCTTCTTCAATCCGAAGCCCTGTTTAGAGCAAAGAGAACAGCTTTTCCAGCCATGATTCTAGATACAGCAGAGGCCGCCTCTTGCCCCTGCACATTTCCCTTAGACAGAATAAACTTCTTTGTTCACTAGTCACCATATTTTTTGGCTTCTTTGTTAGAGTTTCCCGGCCTTTACTGTAACTTTATATTCTTCTGCTCATGTTGTTTAGTATATCACAACAACAGCTGGCCCAGAGTTTAAAATATTCTTAACACAATAGACAAATATCACCACAATCTGACTCATTTTACCTCACATGTGGCTTAGGCACCAGCAGTGCCAATAGATAGATAGATGATAGATAGATATTAAGTTTCTTTATTTATTTTGAGAGAGAGAGTGTGTAGCATGAGTAGGGGAGGGACAGAGAGAGAGAGAGAAAGAGAGAGAGAGAGAGAAAATCCCAAGCAGGCTCTGCACCATCAACACAGAGCCCGATGCGGGGCTTGATCTCATGAACTACAAGATCATGACCTGAGCTGAAACTGAGTCAGATGCTTAACCAACTGAGCCACTCAGGTGCCCCTATAGTTTTTACTATTAAAGCACTGTAGTCCTTTACTCAATTTCATGCCACGTGTTCACTATTCCTTTTCCTGTTTGGTCTTTCCCTATAAATGACTTGTATCCTTCCTCTTTCTCAGACACTCCTTTTTCACTCACTGGTTAGTTTACCTGAAAACTATTGGATCATAGAGAGCCAAAAAATGTATAATGCTTAAAAACAAAATTGATTTGTTTTGCACTTGCATAACAGATTTATTTGATTCTGCTGGTTAATGGGACTTCATCCCATCTTGTGACTCCTCCACCCGTTTGGTGGTCAGTCATCTGTATTCACTCATGGAAGGGGAAAGAGCGGGTACGATGCACAGAGGTGGCCCACATTCCTTGGTTGAGCCCCAGTCACATCATCACATAAAAAAGGCTGAGAATTATAGCTGACACATCTACTAAAAATCATATTATTTATAAGAAGGTATGGAATATGGTGGACCACTAATGATCTGATCCTATTAAGAGACAAGATTAAGAGGAATGTATGAAGAAATCCTCACTTTGACCTATCAAAGCCAAACTATTGAAAAACAATGAGAAAATCAAAAACAGCAAGGGAAAAATGACTTCTGTACAACATGATTTAAGCTAGACTTAATGGAAGTTCAAAAAAAACTAATGTAATAAGAACAAAGCATCTTTATTTTACACAGATGAACAATATACATTCACTTATATTCCATACAAAGATAAATAAAAGACTGACAGAAACATTCTAAAACATCAACAGTAATTATCTCAGAATGGTAGAATTATTAGTGTTTATTATTGTCTTTTTAATATTTTCCATATTTTTATGAAACATGCATTCATTTTCTAATAAAAGAACTGAAGTTTCCATAAATAGAGAAAGGAATATCTCTGCGCTTTTATACAGGAAACTTTTTAGTGAAGGACAAAATATTAATTAAACATATCTTAATAGGTCAAGGTTAAATTTTAATATTTAAACACTCTACTACATTTCCTCATAATATTTACTGCAAACATAATGCATGGATAGGTCCTGGGATTTATATCAAATCTAAGGGACCAAAGCCTTGTTCTCTTTTGAAAAGAAGCTCACAAAACAAGTTTCTCTTGGGCTAATTATTCTTTCTGATTGCATTCATGGACCAAATGTTCTGATTTACAAAATCCCCGACTCCTTGAGAGCAGAGACCCTAAATGAACAAAAGTTTCTTGGGAGCTTAAAGGTTTAAAAATTTCCCTTATCAAGGCAACCGGCAGAATGGGAAAAGATATTTGCAAACGACATATCAGATAAAGCATGAGTATCCAAAATCTACAAAGAACTTACCAAACTCAACACCCAAAACACAAATCATCCAGTGAAGAAATGGGCAGAAGACATGAATAGACACTTCTCCAAAGAAGATATCCAGATGGCCAACCGACACATGAAAAGATGCTCAATATCGCTCATCATCAGGGAAATACAAATCAAAACCACACTGAGATACCACCTCACACCTGTCAGAATGGCTATAATTAATAACTCAGGCAATAGCAGATGTTGGTGAGGATACAGAGAAAGAGAATCTCTTTTGCACTGCTGATGGGAATGCAAACTAGTGCAGTCACTCTGGAAAACAGTGTGGAGTTTCCTCAAAAAATTAAACATTACCCTATGACTCAGCGCTACTAGGAATTTACCCAAAAGATACAGGAGTGCTGATGCATAGGGGCACATGTACCCCAATGTTTATAGTAGCGCTTTCAACAATAGCCAAATTATGTAAAGAGCCCAAGTGTCCATCAACTAATGAATGGATAAAGAAGATGTGGTTTATATATACAATGGAATATTACTTGGCAATGAGAAAGAATGAAATCCAGCCATTTACAGCAATGTGGGTGGAACTGGAGGGTATTATTAAGTGAAATAAGTTAGAGAAAGACAAATATCATATGTCCTCACTCATATGTGGAACTTGAGAAAGTTAACAGAAGACCATGGGGGAAGGGAAGGGAAAAAAATAGATCAAACAGAGAGGGAGGGAGGCAAACCATAAGAGACTCTTAAATAGCGAGAACAAACTTAGGGTTGATGGGAAGGGGAGGGAAAAGGGAAAATGGGTGATGGGCATTGAGGAGGGCCCTTGTTGGGATGAGCACTGGGTGTTGTATGTAAGTGATGAATCACAGGATTCTACCCCGAAGCCAAGAGCACACTATACAATGTATGTTAGCCAACTTGGCAATAAATTATATTTAAAAAATAAATAAATAAAAATTTCCTGTATCATAACCTGGTCTTCCTTTTCTCTCTATTACATCTCTTATAAGAGCTCCATGAAGCCTATTGATTTTTCCAAAATTCTTTTTCTTTTGAGACAGGTATTTATTGCTATAATTTGTTACAATTCCTATGGAAAGGCAGATACGTTCAATATCCAAGGAAGCTAAACTAGAAGCAAGCCAATTGACCAAAGGCATCATGAATAAATCAAACAGGGATAAAAATAAAGATGACAATTCTGATATTCAGTTTTAAAAATGGTGTTTTCATGGGGCACCTGGATGGCTCAGTCGGTTGGGCATCCGACTTTGGCTCAGGTCATGATCTCGTGTTTGTGAGTTCAAGCCCCACATAGGGCCCTGTGTTGACAGCTCAAAAGCCTGGAACTTGTTTCAGATTCTGTGTCTCCTTCTCTGTCCCTCCCCTGCTCACACACACACACACACACACACTCTCTCTCTCTCTCAAAAATAAACATTTAAAAAGAAAAAAGAAAATGGTGTTTTCCACATTCTCAGATAATGTTTCTAATTGTTTAGTTTATTACAGAAGTCTTAGTGGTGTCTTAGTTCAGACTCCTATATCAGAATACCATAGACTGGGTGGCTTGTAAAGAGAGAAATTTACTTTTCAAGTCCTGGAGGCTGGAAGTCTGAGATCAGAGTGCCAGAATATGATGGGGTTCTGGTGAAGGCCTTCTTTCAGGGTGTGGATGGCCAACTTCTCACTGTAGGCTCACACGGTGAAAAGAGAGTGAGAGAGCTCTCTGCGATCCCATTTATAAGGGCAGTGATTCCTTCCCAAAGGCCCTAATGCCACCATGTTGGGTGTTAAGATTTCAATATATGAATATGGTGGGGTGGGAAGAGAGGGTGAGAAACATTAAGTCCGTAACAGCGATACATGAAAATTAACTTTTATTATCACCAGTCTTTATCAATTTAGCTGTTCTTTTATTGCTCAGTAACTATTGTTTGGACCAGCTTTTCATAGGGTAAGTTGATTTCCTCTTCACTCAACACTTACTGTCTCTTTCCGAGACATTTGGAAGCTGATCTGAAATTATAAAAGAGGCAATAAGTTCCTATTCGAAATAAAGCTGCTTGAATATATGGATACACACACACACACACGCACACACACATGAACATACACACACAGAATTGATCAGATTTCCTAAATTCTTAGGACAGATTTCTCTGATGTTATATCCTAATATTACGTTCTATGCCCAGATCTTAAGCGTTTTCTTCTTGTCTCCTTAGTGAGTCCCAGAACGTAAAAACAACTTATTTGACAAGAAACAGTTAAATAACCTCAGAGTGAAAGAG
This sequence comes from Panthera uncia, assembly GCF_023721935.1. Taxonomy (NCBI): domain Eukaryota; kingdom Metazoa; phylum Chordata; class Mammalia; order Carnivora; family Felidae; genus Panthera; species Panthera uncia. The sequence goes on from NC_064809.1 coordinate 40,994,698, forward strand.
GAAGGTAAAACTGTATGTGGTTTTGCTTTTGACATGCTTCTGGAAATTAATCTTTAAAAAGTCTTTAGTTTGGACTCTAATAACGCTAAGTTTATGATTAATAAGGTTTAGACAGGGCAAAGGTGGCCCTTTGTTTCATATGATAACTGATGTGCTAAGGGTTATGGGCTGAATCATGTCCCTGCAAATTCATATATCAAAGTCCTAACCCCCAGTACCTCAGAATGTGCCTATATTTGGAGATAGGGATTTAAAGAGGTACTTAGGTAAAATTAGGTCATTTAGTGGCCCCTAATCCAATATGACTGATATCCTTATAAAGTAGGAAGATTAGGGTACAGACGCCCACAGACCAAGAGGTGAACATGTGAGGACACAGAGAGATGATGGCATCTATGGGCCAAGGAGAGGCTTTAGAAGAAGTTAACACGCTGACACCTTTATCTCAGACTTCTAGCCTACAAAACTGTGTGAAAATACATTTCTGTTGTCTAAACCCGTTGGTCCGTGGTATTTTGTTATGGTGGCCCTAGCACACTGATAGATTAGGCACAATAATAAACTAAACAAAGGGACGCCTGGATTACTCAATTGGTTAAGCGTCCTACTTCAGCTCAGGTCATGATCTTATAGTTTGTGAGTTCGAGTCCCTCATTGGGCTCTCTGCTATCAGCACAGAACCCACTTTGGATCCTCTGTCCCCCTTCCTCTCTGCCCTTCCCCCAGCTGTTCTCTCTCTCTCTTTCTCTCTCTCTCTCTCTCAAAATAAATAAACTTAAAAAAATAAACAGAATTGCTGAGGGAAATGTTTTCTAACATAGAAACGTAATTTTAAGTGTGTTAAAAATAACATTTATTTTTTTGCAAAGAATAATTTGTGCTAATACAAATTGCTAATTATAAAAAATTGTTTAGAATAATCTAGACAATCTTTTGTTCTTTACATCATATAGATGGAAATATTATAAGGTACATGTTTATTTTATTTTATTTTTTAAGTTTATTTATTTACTTTCAAAGAGAGAGAGAGAGAGAGAGAGAACAGGAGAGGGGCTGAGAGAGAGGGAGACAGAGGATCCGAAGCAGGCTCTGCACTGTCAACATGGAGCCTGATGTGGGGCTTGAACTCACGAACCATGAGACCATGATCTGAACTGAAATCAAGAGTCAGATGCTTAAGTGAGTGAGTTTCCCCAGCACTCCTGTGTTTAAAGAATATTTTAGTTTAAGCTTTTCACTGAACTTTTCCAGATAGAGAAATTAATATCATCATCAATAACTAAGGAATGACATATGAGTAGGAAGGGGGTTGCAACCATAAATACAAATAAGTTCCAGTATTACTCACAAGAGTAACTACTGTGTTATATTTGGGCTAGTTACCACTGAAATGGTTTTCATGTACTTTGCCTCTGACTTTTCTAACATTTTCCTCTTATTTTGGTAATTAAATATATTTTTGAGAGGAAAAAAAAGAAATGCAAGCTCATTCACTTGGATGCTTGGGTCAAATTTGGAATAGTTTTGTGCCAGTGATACCTGAATATTCTATAATAAAAATCAAGAGAGATGACCTATATCCACATCCTAGTATTTATTTCCATAAAAACATGCAGGGGTGCCTGGGTGGCCCAGTCAGTTGAGTGCCTGACTCTTGATTTCAGCTCAGGTCATGATCTTGTGGTTCTTGAGATTGAGCCTCACATAGGGCTCTGTGCAGGTAGCACGGAGCCTACTTGGGATTCTCTCCACCCCTACCCCACCCCTCTCAAAATAAGTAAAATAAACTTTAAAAAAAGCATTCAGAATTGACTCTGGATTACACAGGAACAATCTTTTCAGAATTGCTAGTTTACCCATGCTGGGAATTAGAATGTTTTCTCAATGCTATTTGTAAAGCATTGTGCTTTCTAGTGCTGTGACTTCTACAAGTTCAATTCCCTTCTCCATTGTGCCTGGCCCATTCACTCTACTCTCTGGGTGCAGTCAGTGAGTGATCAGATCTCATGAAACCTTCCGATTCCTTGACATTTTAGCAAAAATTGTCAGTGAGTTCTATTTCTAATAAGCGAGGATCTTAGGACTTAGAAAACATTGCTCTTTTCATGACAGAACTCCCAGTTGGCTTTTTTTTCTCCTTGTTCTGGCACTGGTAGGTGTCTTAGAATTGACTTTTAAATGTATATGTGTATATATTTATATTATTTATATTTATATTTATGTGTATATATATGTGCACGTGTATATATATATACATATATATGTATATATATACGTATATATACGTGTATATATGTGTATATATAAGTATATATACGTGTATATATGTGTGTATATATACGTATATATGTGTATATATGTATATATATACACGTATATACACACACACACACACACACACACATATATATATATATATACACACGTGCACATATATATGACATCTTCATGTAATGAGTGCATGTTTCTCTAAATCTCCGGAGCTTGTTTATTACGCTGATGTTTTCTCATCAGGCAAAGCCACCTACACTTAACAAATATTGAGTGTGTATCATGTGCTAGGCCCTGGAGATTAAAACAACAAAAGGCAATATTAATGCACCGAATCTGGGTTGCACTTAAGAGAACAAAATGTGAATATCCTACTCTGTGTAATAAAAATAAGCGGAAATCCTAGGAACAGAAGATATTAATGAGCCGTATCGGAAGCTGAGATCTAATTACCCTTCTCCTCAATGATAGACTATCCACAGCTTCAGCCAATGCTCAGAAAGAATCCTGATACATTCTGTAAGCTTTCTTTCTGTTAGAACAACTGTCTCATCACCCGTAACCTTTTCCAGGAGGAAACTTGGAGTGCTGAACAGACTGAGGATGTGAGCCATAAAGATAGAAAAGAGGTACGCTGAATTCTGTGAGGGTAGATCTGTGTGTGTTGCGTTTCAGTGGCTGAGTAATGCTTCTCAACTTGCCGCGCGGGCTTTGGAAGCCCACAGTCGTTTCGTGGTTTCCAAGGCAGAAGGAACATCCAGCAGTGTGATGTGGCCAGCACCTTCACGATCATGGGTGCGGGTGCCGCTAACAGAAGTCCAGCTCCTCTGTATTATCCAGTAGGAGACCACCTCCCTGCGGAGGGAAGAGCTGTCAGGTGGAGTCTTTGAGCAGCTGGGAAAATACAATAGAGCAAGGAATGTTATCACATTCCTTGAAAAGCAAGCTCAGTTACTGTTTTGAGTGAAAACATTTAATTATGAAATTTAGACGGGTAAGCCATTGAGGTATCATCACTAAAAATGCATTTATAATTAGATGATCAGATTTGCTCCCAATATCTTAAAGGCCTAGAACTGTAACACACACACACACACCACAACCCCATTCATAGCAGAATTGAGAGCAATGGAACATTGTCCACGGATGGAGAAATCTGGTGACTCAATAAGGCTGCCTGTGACTGGATCTATTAGGAGTGACCGTCTGAACTTCGGTTTCCCATCTTGCGTGTAAGAAGCCTGGAAACCATCATTCCTAGCCACACAGCAAGAACAAAAGCTGAACAAACTGAAAACCAGCAACTTTTCTTAGATTTGCTGGAGAATTGAGGTCACCGGGCAAACTGCTGCTCCCCAAATTAGAGAGCGGCAGGCAGAGACAGAGCACAACTTACTGGAACGGAAGCCCAAGAGCAGAAAGCTCTGTGGGACCAGTAATGGTTAAGAAACGTCTCAGCCTCAGCCGCTACGGGCAAATTGCTGGAGGCTCAGTGTGGACCAACTGGAATGTAAAAACCTCAGGGGTCCCACACTTTTGTGAGTTTTACCGTTGGGACCTGTGCCAGGTTTTCACAGTGAAGACTGGAGAAAAATCCCCTTGCGATTCCAGCAGGAAAAAAAGAGAAAAGCGGCCATTTGGAAAGACACCCAGAGCATTCTGGTTGGTTGCTTGGCTGACTGAATGTTTGATTGATTTACTCACTTACTTACACAAGGTCTGCCCTCGAGGGAAACTATTTAATCCGAGCCTGAAGGGCTGGGATTTTACCACAGCCTAAAAGACCTGAGGGAAGGGGAATATTCAACCTCAGCCCCTTCTGGCCTTCCTGTCTCCTTCCCCTAAGAAGGGAAGACAGAGGTGAAGGTCACAGCCAGGGAGCATGGGCTTACTAAAACATTGAGATCAAACGACACGCCTGCAGAATGCTTCGCCTCCCCCAACACCTCACCACCACATCAATGGGCTGCTATATACTAACGGGATTACCACAGAAAGAACGGCACATCTGAGACATTATTAATGAAGAAGTCACTAGGGAACCCCAAAGACAACATGGGAGACAAAAACACCACTGGAAATTTTAGCCTCTGGCACCTATTGCTTATAGCAAACAGTGTAACTCCCAGCCAGATAAACATCAAACCTTACCCTAAAGGCTTATTTACCTCAATTCCTTTTACCCAGCGCATCGCGTCTGGCTCTCAAGAAAAGATTACAAGGTACACTGAAAAATAAAACTACTGTTTGAAGAGACTGAGCAAGGGGCGCCTGGGTGGCTCAGTTGGTTATGCATCAGATTCTTGATTTTGGCTCAGGTCATGATCGCAAAGGGCTATGGGATTGAGCCCTGTTTCGGGCTCCTTGCCGAGCATGGAACCCGCTTGAGTCTCTCTCTCTCTCTCTCTCTCTCTCTCTCTCTCTCCCCTCTCACTCTCTCCTTCTCTCTCTTCCCCTCTCCCCTGCTCATGTTCTCTCCCTCTCTCAAAATAAAAAAACACAAATCTTAAAAAAAAAAGAAGAGACAGAGCCAGCATCAGAATGAGACTCAAATTGTGGCAGAGAGATTAGAATGATTAGGCCAGGAATTTAAAATAACTATGGGGCGTCTGGGTGGCTCAGTTGGTTGAGCATCTGACTTTGGCTCAGGGTTCTTGGGTTTGAGCCCCGGGTCGGGCTCTGTGCTGACAGCTCAGATGGAGGCTGCTTCAGATTCTGTGTCTCCCTCTCTCTCTGCCCCGCCCGCCCCCATGCTCGGTCTCTCAAAACAATAAATAAATATTAAAAAAAATTAAAAAAAAAACAAAACTATGATTAACATGCTAATGACTCAAGTGAGGAACATGGACAACCTGTAAGAGCGTATGGATAATGTAAGCAGAGAGGGAATGACAAGAAAAACTAAAAAAGAAATACTAGAAATCAATAACACTGTCATAGATATGCCCTAAAACTGCCTTAAGGGCAGGGGCAGGAGAGCAAAAAAGAAAAACCCCAAAGGATTCCTCCATGCTCCCTGGTTCTCTCCCTTCCTTGGTCCTCCGGCCAGAAAGGTGGGCTAGAAGTTAGGGGCACCTGCTTGGGATTGTCCCTCTCCCCGACCCCCTCTCTCTCTGCCCTTCCCTCACTTACATATGTTCTCTCTCTCTCTTTCTCTCCCCCTCTCTCAAAATGAGTAAATAAAAACTTAATAAAGAAAATCCTCCTCAATCTATTATTTACTTTATGGAGTCATAGAGTCCTAAGGTTTGTTTGTGGTTTTTTTTTTTTTTAATTTTTCTTTTTGACATCTTTGCCATTTTTGAATGTACAGTTCAATGGTATTAAGTGCATCCAGACAGTTGTGCAACTATTACCACCATCTATCTCCAGAAGTCTTTTCATCTTGGGAAACTGAAACTCTGTAGCCACTAAACAATTACTTCCCGTTCCTGGTCTCCCACACCCCTGGTAACCGCCATTCTGTCTTCTGTTGCCATGATTTGGACTCCTCTAGGTACCTCATGGAAACAGAATCAAATAGGATGTCTTTTCATGGTTGACTTCACTTAGCACAGGGTCCTCAAGTGTCACCCATGTTGTAGCTCGTCAGAGTTTACTTCCTTTTTAGGGCTGAACTACATTCTGTTGTATTTACGTACCGCGGTTTGCTGGTCCATTCATCCGCTGATGAAAGCGTGGGTGACTTCCATGTTTTCGTTGCTGTGAAAAATGCTGCTATGAACATGAGAGTACAAGTACCCCTCGGAGACCTGCTTTTGGTTCTTTTGGGCGTATCCCCAGCAGGGGGATTGCTGGAGCATCCGGTAGGTCTGTTTCAAATTTTTTGAGGAGCTAGCATAGTATATTCCACAGTGGCTCTGTCATGTTACATTCCCATAAGCAATGCATTGGTTTCCATTTTCTCCATGTCTGCCAACACTTGTTATTTTCTATCTATTTGCTTGTTTATTTATTTAGTAGTAGCCATTCCGATGGGTCTGAGGTGAGTGGTTGGTTTTTTATGTTTGCTCAGAGGTATTAGTTGTCATCAGCAGGAGACACAGGCTGTATCTCGCTTGAAACTGCTGTCACCGATTACATTAATTAGAGACTTTTTATCATACTTTATTTTTCTCTTGTGTTTTGCTGTATTGTCATCTTTTTTTTTTTTTTTTTGCTTTCCGTAAGTCTAATTATTATCTATTGGTTTATCATACAGCTCATTCTTTCTCTTTTGAGCTCTATTCAGTTTGCTCTTAAACTTACCTATTGAATTCTTTCTTATTTTTTGTCAATTTTTTTTTTTACATTTATTTAGTTTTGAGAGACAGAGAGAGACAGAGTGTGAGCAGGGGAAGGGCAGAGAGAGAGGGAGATACAGAATCAGAAGCAGGCTCCAGGCTCCTAGCTGTCAGCACAGTGCCTGACACAGGGCTCGAACCCACGAACTGTGAGATCATGACCTGAGCTGTAGTCAGATGCTTAACCGACTGAGCCACCTAGGTGCCCCCTTTCTTATTTTTTTTAAGTTTATTTATTTATTTTGAGAGAGAGAGAGAGCGCACCAGTAGGGGAGGGGCAGAGAGAAGGAGAGACAGAATCCCAAGCAGGTTCTGCAGCAACAGCTGAGGCCGGCCTTGAACTCATGAACTGTGAGATTATGACCCGACCCGAGATCAAGGGTAGGATGCTTAACCGACTGAGCCACCCAGGCGCCCCACCTATTGCATTCTTAATTTCAGTTTTGTATTTATCATAGAATTTCTATTTCATTTTTATTCATAGCTTCCCATTTTGTGGTGAAATTCTCTACCTGGACAGCTTTTTTCTTGAATTCATTAATCATAATTACTTTAAAATACCTAACTGATAACCCCAGTATCTGGGTCCACTTTGGTTTTCATTCTTTGGCATTTTTTTACGTATGGTCTTATCCCTTGGTATGCCTGGTGGTGTTTTTTTTTGTTTGTTTGTTTGTTTGTTTTTAAATACCGAATATTGTGTTTAAAAAATTTTTTTAATGTTTATTTTTGACAGAGAGAGAGAGACAGAGCATGAGCGGGGGAAGGGCAGAGAGAGGGAGACAGAATCTGAAGCAGGCTCCAGGCTCTGAGCTGTTAGCACAGAGCCCGATGTGGGGCTCGAACCCACAAACTGTGAGATCATGACCCCAGCCGAAGTCGGATGCTCAACCAACTGAGCCACCCAGGAGCCCCGTTTTTAAAATTTTTGGATGCTCTGGATGATATTATTTCTCTCAAAAGAAGATTCAGTTTGCCCTCTGGCAGACTGCAGAGATGCAGATCAGGTCAGTCTAATCAGATACTAATTAATAAAACCCTGGAGTAATAGGTGGGAGCATTCCTGTACTGTCGAAAGTGGAAATGAAAACAATCACTTCAAAAAACAACTGGATAGATCTGGGAAGCTTCAAGGTAGCATATTCTACATTGGTGCAATTCCTTTACTAGGTGCATGTGATGGACTGAGTCATGTCCCTACAAAATTCACATGTTGCAATCCTCCTAATGCCTCGTACCTCAGAATGGGAGTATATTTGGAGATATGGTCTACAAAAGACAATTAAGTTAAGATGAGATCATTAAGGTGGGCCCTAATCCAATATGACTGGTGTCCTTACAAGAAGAAGAAACCAGAGCAGAGAAAGGTTCAGAAGGAAGATGTGAAGAGACAGAGAAAAGCCAAGGGAAGAGACCTCAGAAGAAATCACCTCTGCTGACACTTTGATCTTAGACCTCCAAACTCTGCAACTGTGAGGAAACAAATATTTGCTGTTTAAGTAATCCAGAGTGGCTTTCTAATGGCAGCTGTAGCGAACTAACACAGTATAATAACCCCACCACCATTAGAGAGATAAGTGGGGTCCACATTTTCAATCAGATAAAATATAGAGTGCTATTGAAAGATTAAGATCACTGTCTGTTTTATTTTTTGTACCCAAGCCTTAAATTTCTTCAGTGCAATACAAATCTGTCTAAAGTATTTAAGGTCAAATGACAAACTGGGAGATTGAATGCAACAAATAACATAGAGGAAAGATCAGTAGTCCTGATATTAAAAATAGCAGTTGCAGGGGCGCCTGGGTGGCTCAGTCGGTTGAGCGTCCGACTTCAGCTCGGGTCACAATCTCGTGGTTCACAAGTTCGAGCCCTGCGTCAGGCTCTGGGCTGACAGCTCAGAGCCTGGAGCCTGCTTCAGATTCTGTGTCTCCCTCTCTCTCTGCCCCTCCCCCACTCATGCTCTGTCTCTCTCTCTCTCTCTCTCTCTCTGTCAAAAATAAATAAAACATTAAAAAAAAAAAAAAAGCAGTTGCAGAGACACCTGGGTGGCTCAGTTGGTTAAGCATCTGACTTCAGCTCAGGTCATGATCTCATGGTTCACTAGTTCGAACCCTGTGTCAGGCTCTGTGCTGACAGCTCAGAGCCTGGAGCCTGCTTCAGATTCCGTGTCTCCCTCTCTCTTTGCCCCTCGCCTGCTCATGCTCTCTCTCTCTCTCTCTCTTTCAAAAATAAATAAAAATATTAAAAAAATAGCAGTTGCAAATTAAACTATCAATGTCAAAGGAAAAACTGGCAATTCTTAAGACTTTTAAGACTTAACTTGGCTAATATGTAAAGATGCAAAAAAATAATATATTTCCTTAATAATGAAAACATTGTTAATTAAAATAACAGTGAGATACTATTTATCAAAACTGAATTAGCAAAATTATAAAAGGGATGAAAATATTCAGTGCCAGAGAAGAGGCAGTAAAATACATTCTCATTCATAACTTCTAGGAGTGAAATTTGTTACAACTACTGGAAAATCACTTGCCCGACTATGTCTATTGTGTTGGTACAGCAATTCCACTATAGCGTTTTCTCCAATGAAACAATGAATAGTTTTTTGCATGTTACGTATACATTTGTATGCATATTATACGTCATTTTAAACATTTTAAAATAATCATAAATGTGCAAATAAAGGCAATATCCAAAGAAGTTAGTGATCAAAATTTTTAAAAATACCTATTTATTTGTTTTGAGAGAGACAGAGAGAGTGTGAGCCAGGGAGGGGCATAGAGAGAGGGAGAGAACCCTAAGCAGGCTCCATGCTCAGCCTGGGGCCTGATGTGGGGCTTGATTCCACAACCTTGAAATCATGACCCAAGCCAAAATCAAGAGTCGGAGGCTCAACCAACTGGGCCACCCAGGTGCCCCAGTTATCACGTTTTAAAAAGTAAAAACGTAGCAAAATTGGAAAACAACCGTTCGTTGTTGATCAGCTTGCTAATGAAACTGAAGACAGGCTGGAGAGATTGAATTACATCTGAAGAGACTGCATGACTTTCATTTTAAACCCGTTTGGTGCCTCTGCCATGGACTACACGTGATCCTGAGGATGAAGCGGGTGAAGAGGTAATTGTCTTAAGTCGATTTTCCTAATTCTCTTAATTTTGAATCACCTTTTATTTCAACCGCTGCTGCTTTTGCTTCCCTTTCACACGCAGTCGTTTGTATAGGAGGCAGAGGAACGTCTCTGTCAGGCGGGAATTTGCAGCCATCCGTCCTGTTTCTTCATCCTCCCACCCTCCCCATGGAGTGAGGGCCCCGGAGTCACAGACTTGAGGTGCCCACCCGTTGGGGTCCTCTCTGGAGAGGCAGGTTTCCATCTCATGGAATAGGTCCTCCTCTAGAGAATCCCTTCTTCTGGATGAAACTGAGAAGGATGCACAGTGGGAGGAATTCAAATTCAAACGGCCCGGCCCCTACTGTCTCTGCTAGTGAATTCTTCAGGTTCCTAAGATTCATTTTCTCTCTGCTGAGCCCTTGCAATTCCTCCACTTTTATTAAGTCCTTTATTTAGCATTTACTACGTGCTGGCCACCCTTCCTATAGATGGTTAGTTACCTCTCATAACCTAATGGGGTAGCAATGTTATTTTTTCCACTTCAAACAAAAGTTAAAGGAATTTATCACCACTAAACCCGCCCTATAAGAAATGTTAAAGGGTTAAAATGAATAAGAAATGTTAAAGGGGACTCTTTGAGTGGAACTCTTTGAATGGAAAGGGGAGACCATAGTAGGAGTAAAGAAAGTAGGAAGCCAGGGTGATCTCATAGTTTCATCAGTTCGAACCCCCCCATCGGGCTCTGTGCTGACAGTTCAGAGCCTACCAAAAAATGTCTCCCTCTCTCTCTGCCTCTCCCCCACTGGCACTCTCTCTGTCTCTCTCAAAATAAATAGATAAACTTAAAAAAAAATTAAAAATAGAATTACCATATGATTCAGTAATTCCACTACTGGGTATTTACCCAAAGAATAGGGAAACACAAATTCAAAAAGATATGGGCACCCTAGTTTACTGCAGGGTTATTTACAATAGCCAAATTCTGGAAGCATCCGAAGTGTCCACTGATAGGTGAATAAAGAAGATGTAGTAGATAGATGATAGATAGATGATAGATAGATAGATAGATAGATAGATGATAGATAGATAGATGATAGATAGATAGATAATAGAATGGAATATTACTCAGCCATAAAAAAGAATGAAATTTTGCCATTTGCAACAACATGGATGGATCTAGTGGGTATAATACTAAGTGAAATAAGTCAGTCAGAGAAAGACATTTGATTTCAAAGACAGACCATTTGATTTCACTCATATGTGGAATTTGAGAAGCAAAACAAAGGAACAAAGAAAAAAAAGAGACAAACCAGGGCACAGACTCTTAACTATAGAGAACAAATTAATGGTTACCAGCGGGGAGGTGCGTGGGCTATGGGTGAAATAGGTGAAGGGGATTAAAGAGTACACTCATGTGGATGAGTACTGAGTGAGCATAGAATTGTTGAATCACTATATTGGACACCAGAAACTAACACAACGCTGCACGTGAACTACACTAGAACTAAAAAAGAACGTACAATTAGGTAATACATCATCAAAAATATCAACTAATAATGAGCTTATAGCTGATATTTGTATTTTTCCTGCTTTCTGTATATTCTTGTTGTTTTGAAAAACATTTTCTATTATGATAAACGTCAAATAGTTGAAAGAAGCAAGGAACGTAAAAATACGAACCACAATTGGAAAATATTCATGAGAAATGTTCACACTCACTCCTCATCAAGCCCATTCAAACTTCGTGGAGAGAGGTGAAATTTTAATTTGGCAAAGTGTGTATATGCATGTGTGTGTTTTTCTGTGTGTGGCGTTGGTAGGCAGGGTGAGATGAAATTGGTTCCTTATACGCTGATCATAAGAATGAAAATTAATACGCAGGTTTTCTGTGAGGGCAATTAAGTAGTATATGTAAGGAATCTTGAAAGCGTGCATTCACTTTCCCCCTTCATTACAGGATTAGACATATAATTTTTGGATATAACCAGAGATTCACCACAATGGGTAGGAATGTTTATAATGGCATTATTTATACTAGTTTGACATAGGGAGATAGTCTTAGTATCAATAAACACATGGTTATTTAAGTTAAGATACATCCACAGGATGAAATATTGTGTGCTGTTCAAAGACTATTTAGTGAAATTAGAATATATTCACAACATAGTTTCATATAAAAAGGAACCCCCAGTCAAAACATATATGTTATATATATGAGATATAGTGATACGACACATTATACGCATAGATGCCATATTCTCTATATGTATATATAAGTACGTATAGTATCATCCACGTTTCATAAACACAATCATAATTACAATTATATTTTTGTACAAAAAGACCACTAGTTAATGCTCCTGAACACTAGCAATAGTTATTTATTTTTGAAGCTTTTATTTTTATTTCTATTTATTTATTTTTTTAGAGCGAGAGAACATGTGAGGAGGGGAAAGGGGCAGAAGGAGAGAGAGAGAGACAGAGAGAGAGAGAATCCTAAGCAGGGTCCACGCTCACTGCTGATCTGGATGTGGGGCTTGATCCCATAACCCTGGGATCATCACCTGAGCCTAAGTCAAGAGTCAGCTGGTCAACCAACTGAGCCACCGGGCAGATGGACACTGCCATATGAAGATAAGCATTGTAGGGCCCCTAACACCATCTTCCCATGTGAAAGCAGAGCCCATTTTATACGAAGGGGTGTGGCTGATAACTGCGTCCTTCGCACACGATCCCCATGGTGACCGTGGACACATTCCTCCGGCCCACACTGCCCCAGGTCCCGGCATGGAATACCTCCAGTCTCCCAGCACCAGTGTCCCTTTCGGTTTCGTTGTAGAGCCTCAAAGCTGTGAATCTACTGTTAAATATTTCCTTTTGGAGTGTTAGAAAAATTCCTCCCTGAAGATAGTATATTAGGGCTCAAAAAAAAAATTTCATAAACCACTTTAACATATTATTAACACAATGTATCTGATGGAAACTAAGGCTCTTGTGTGATTTCAGGGTTCATATGGGTTCCCCAACGATATTTATGCTTAAAATTAAGTTAAAATGTAACTTTCTTAGTTTTACTCTCTAACATAAATCAGATTCAGGAAATGGGGTTAATCCCATTTCTACTACTTATTAGATTGTGTTATTTGGCAAGTTACTCAATGTCTTTTGACCTCCTAACACCAGAGTAGATGGAATGAAAGGTCCCTTTCTTTGGATCTAACCTTCTCTTATTCTAAGACCAACACTCCTCTCCTAAATGACACCAAAAAAGGGAAGGAAGGAAGGAAGGAAGGAAGGAAGGAAGGAAGAAGGGAGGGAGGGAAGAAGGGAGGAAAGAAGGGAGGAAGGGAGAGGGAGGGAGAGAAAGGAAGGAAGGAAGGGAGGAAGGAAATAGCCAAGGGTATTAGGAAAGTTTAAGAACAGGGTTAAAATCAAGTTCTCTATACTCTCAGATCAGTAAATTTTTCACTCCACTTTGCCACTGTGCCCTGTGTGTGTGTGTGTGTGTGTGTGTGTGTGTGTGTTTGCAGCAGGATGCAAGGCTTGTGGGCAGACCTGAGTAGATGACCCCCGTGTCTTCCTTGTGCCTGCAGTCGTGCTGTCCCCAGCCCCGGGAAGGGCGCTTCCAATGTGGGGTTCCTTTCCTGTGTAGTTCAGGTCATTCAGCCAGATGGGGTCTGACCCCACCCCTCCCCCTCCCATGTGAGCAGAGTTGGTGGCATTAATGGCCACTCTATATCCCAGTTGTCTGCATACCACGTGTGCATCACTTAGGTCCCAGCTGTCATCACAGACACGCTCCAGGAGCCCTGGTGAAGGATCTCCACTCTGCCAGCACAGGATGGCCCCCACCCACGAGGCAGAGCTGTTTGTCTGCAAAGAGGAGAAAGTCTAGCCAATAGGTCACAATTTTTAGTGTTGCAAAGCATTTCCTGGTACTGTGCTTTACTTAGCTGAGCAGATGAAATCACCACTGTCTGGGACTGCAGACAGAGATGAGTCAGATAAACCTGAGGAGCATGGAAACAATGGCTGGGTCTGGTTTCCTGGTAGGGGGGTAGGAAATGGGGCGAAAATAAGCATGGAAAGGATCGAAGAGTTCTATGACAAAGTTGAATGAGCAATCATGGTAAGGACTCTCAAACTCGTGACCAATTAAAATGGTCTTTATTGATTTTATTTTTTATTTTTTAATGTTTATTTTTATTTTTGAGAGAGAGAGAGACAGAGTGCAAAGAGGAGAGAAGAGAGAGAGGGAGACGCAAAATCGGAAGCAGGCTCCAAGCTCCGAGCTGTCAGCACGGAGCCCAATGCGGGCTCGAACCCATGAACCGTGAGATCAAGACCTGAGCTGAAGTTGGACGCTCAACCGACTGAGCCACCCAGGCGCCCCTAAAATTGTCTTTATTAATGTCTAGTTGCAAATCCCCAAAGGAGAGGTGAGTGCTTACCTTCACCTTACCAGTGTGCCCAGTTATCACTATTTATTACATGTTACTCTTTGACTGTCATGCCTATCCCACCTACACCCCTTGTTTTCTTACCTGTCTTTCCTTCAATCCCTCATCTTATCTGCCATGTGTGAGCTCTATTGCCAGTAGATGCCCATAAGCACTGTTCCCTCACCGTGCAGGTCACAATGATGGTTTTTCATGGGCACAGAGAGGAGCTCCAAAGACTGTCATTTGACAGTTATCCAGAAGGGACTCATTCCCTAAGCAACAGAACCTATGTCCCTAAACACAAACACTTCCTCCTCCAATATATATATTTTTTTCTTGTGGTTGAGCAAGCAATCCCACAGCTGCACTGATTGTGTAGGACACTGGCATCTTCCAGGTCCCAGTGGTTGTCACAGGGGGAACCCCAGGTTCCAAGCACCTTGATCTCCACTTACCCCTCCCATTGGGGTTTGCCATTCACAAGTCAGGCATCTGTATATCCTAAGAGGAGATAAAGCCTTAGAAAAGAGACTTTTCAACTCCTGCCCAACCTTCTCCCTCTCCAGCCCCAGCACATTAAGATCATTCACTCTCTCACAAGAACAGACTCCAGCCTCTCTTGCTATGGTTACAAGTCCCGTCGGGATGGGGTGCCGTGGGGCACGAGGCAAGATGATTTTCACTCCCTTCACATTCAAGCTTTTCAGCCCCAATTGGATCATTCCCTTTCTCAAAGTGAGGACCCACAAAAAGAGATCCAGCCTCTCCACAACTTAATTCTCTGCACAGCATGCTGGCAGCACGGAGAGAGAAGTCAGAATCACACAAAGAACCCCACCTGTCTCCACGTCTCACTTCAACACGTCCAGAATAGGAGACAGTCGTTCCAACCAGCCGGGGCTGCCTGTGGGCTACAAATCATATTTCAGAGCCTCCAATATCTAGCCCCATCCTCCAATCTCCCTATCTAATTCCAGGGTACTTTTTCTCCATTCAGCATTAGAACACTCCATTTGCAGGGATCCAAGAACAATATCTTTGTAGTACAGACTTGGTTCCTAAGACCTAGATTACATGTTTACTTACTGGATCTGGGTAACATGCCAATCCCAGATTTGGAACTCTGAAGGAAATGAACGGTGCAAATCAATTCCATGAAAATAAATAATGATTGGGTAACCTCAGCATTAAATAACAGATATGAAAATTTGTAATCGTTTTGAGGTGATGGATGTAATTTAAAGATAGAAGGTTTTTTTTTTTTTGTTTTTTTTAAAGCTTATTTGTTTTTAAGAGAGACAGAGACAGCATGAGCAGAGGAGGGGCAGAGAGAGAGGGGCAGAGAGAATTCCAAGCTGGCTCCGGGCTGTCAGCACAGAGCCCGATGTGAGACTCGAACTCATGAAACCATGAGATCGTGAGCTGAACCGAAACTGAGTCGGACGCTTAACCACCGAGCCACCCAGGTGCCCCCGTAGAAGGTTATTTTTATCTACAGGTTAATTCCAAGCAATACAGCTAAGCAATCTAAAAATAAACAAACAAAAAACAATTGCTTTTTCCCACTGATCCCATCCTTTGCAGCACACCTGTGTTAATAATCTATGCCGTTAATATCTATTCCTGACTATTCCAACTCCTGACTCATTTATCCAAACGCCATGTAACATTTCCACTTGAATTTCTCATAGACGTCTGAAACGGAATTCTTTTCAGTTCTTCCAAATATCCTCTAAGACTGTAATCTGCCGTGTTTTGGTTGATGGAAATCCATTATTTTATATATGGAAATATATTGGCACAATTATTGGCTCCTGTAATACCATATATCCTACCTTTCAGGAAATCTTGTTTTCTGCATCTTCAAAAGATGTTAAAAAATCCCAACACTTGTCACCCCTCTCATTGTTAACAACTACACTGAGCCACCAACATTTCTTGCCTGAATTACTGCAATGACCTCCCATGAGTCTAAATTCTCTATTTCCATCATTGATCCTCTACAGTTTATTCTTTATTCACAAGCTAAAATTAGAAATCAGACAGCAGTTTTTTGCTCAAGATCATCCAATGGCTCCATGTTTCACTGGAGTAAAAACCTAAATTCTTACGAAGACCTACTTATCCCTGAATTATCTGCCCTACCCCTTACCTCCTTTGACCCATGTCTGACTGTTCTAATTCTTACTCTTTAGTTACACTGGGTTCCTTTCCTTACTATTCCTCAAACATATCAGGCATAATCTTGCCCTAAGGCTTTTGAACTGGCTATTTATCTGTATTTTTCTAATTTTCTTTAATGTTTATTTATTTTGGAGATAGAGGGACAGAGAGAGACAGAGTGTGAGCAGGGGAGGGGCAGAGAGAAGGAGACAAAGAATCCGAAGCAGGTTCCAGGATCTGAGCTGTCAGCACAGAGCCCAATGTGGGGCTCGAAACCAGGAATGGTGAGATCATGACCTGAGCCGAAGTCGGGCCCTTAACTGACTGAGCCACCCAGGTGCCCCTACCTGTGTTTTTCTTCCCTGTACATGCACCTAATCAACTCTCTCACCTCCTTCAACTTTGCTCAAGTTTCACTTTTTCTAGAAGGCCTACCCCAAACATCCTATTTGGGATTGTATTCTGTCCCGTATACACTCTGGATCCCATTTTCCTTGTCTTTTTTTTTTTTTTTTCGATAACCCTCAACATCTGCTACCTGTATATATACCTTATTCCATCACAGAAAGTTCTATTGCACAACACTACTCTAGAGTCTTCTGTCAAAGAAAATAAGTAATTTTGCTGGACCTATATTCCTTTTTTTTTTTTGTCACTGCCTTACCAATCTCTTCCCCTTAAAATTCAGCTTTTTTGGAAAATAATCTATACCTACTTTCCCAACGTTCTAACTCCCATTAACTCCTGAACTTGAAACTATCTTCTTCTTTATTTCTTTAATTTTTTTAACATTTATTTACTTTTTGAGAGACAGAGAAAGAGCAGGAGCAGGGGAGGGGCAGAGACAGAGGGAGACACAGCATCCAAAACAGGCTCCAGTCTCTGAGCCGTCAGCACAGAGCCCGATGTGGGTCTTGAACTCATGAACCATGAGATCATGACCTGAGCTGAAGTCAGACGCTTAACCAACTGAGCCACCCAGGCGCCCCGAAACTATCTTCTTTTTTTAAGCAACAAGACTGCTTTCATTAAGTTTACTAATGACTCACATGTTGCTAAACTTCATGAAAAATGCTCCGGTTCACGTGTAACGGCGTCTCCACAACTTGTTGACAAGGTTGCTAATGCCCTCCTTTTTGGAAACGTCCTTTTCCCTCGGCTTCGGTGACCTGCCATCCTCTAACTACTAGTCTTCAGTCCCCTCTTGCAGTTACTTTTAAGTCAATGAGCCATTCAATATTGTTATTCCTCAGGGCTAATAGCTGTCTTTTCTCGGGTCAGCAATTTTTATTCTTAATTTACAGTTTACCCTTGGGTTTTAGTTGCCATCTACAAATCTAAGATCCTCTGTTTGTACCTCCATCCAAGATCAGTTTTCTGATCACCCAACACTTGCATCGAGTTCCTTACCACCCTCTCTACTTGGCTGCTTTAAAAACACCTCAGACTCGGGGCGCCTGGGTGGCTCAGTTGGTTAAGCGTCTGACTTCGGCTCAGGTCATGATCTCGCGGTCCGTGAGTTCAAGCCCCGCGTCGGGCTCTGTGCTGACAGCTCAGAGCCTGGAGCCTGTTTCAGATTCTGTGTCTCCCTCTCTCTCTGACCCTCCCCCATTTATGCTCTGTCTCTCTCTGTCTCAAAAATAAATAAACGTTAAAAAAAAAATTAAAAAAAAAAAAAAACAACACCTCAGACTCAACATATACAAAATGAAATTCACCAGGCTACGTCCTCCAACCTGCCAGGATTCTCTTTTCCGATGACAGAACCGCAGTATACCTGTTCGCTTAGTCCAGAACTGGTGGAGCGATCTTTGAGTCTCCTTCATTCAAACTCCTACATTTGATGAATTATCGAGTTCTGTTGGTTCTACCAACTAAATATTTCCTGAATATGTCAACTTTGCACTAGCTCCACAATGAATGTTCTACTCATAACCTCATACCTTCACTAGAATCATCTAGTAACTTGACTCCCTGTGTCCAATAGCCCCCCCAGCCACCTCTCTCTCTCTCTCTCTCTCTCTCTCCAGCCAGAGTTTTCTCTTTAAAATTCAAGTCTTACCATGCTTACACTCCTCCATGGTTTCCCTTTCACTTTAGAATAAAGTACAAAAATCTCTATCCCAGGAATAATCTCACCCTTGGCTACATGTCAAGGCTTTACGGGAAGATTTCCGCCTGATTCACTTAGGTCTAATATTATTCCCCTCGACCGTCTCTCAGTTCCTGGAATCAGACAAGCTCATTCTCACCTTTGTTACTTTAATAAAATACTACCTATGTATTTTTAACGGTCTCTCTAACACCTCTATATATGATTAAGTCACACCCATACCCTTCACAGAAATATTCTCTGACGCTGCAAACAGGTAAGGCCTTCTGCTTACACCTTTTCATTTCATCTTGTACTTCTACTTCATAACTTTAAATAAATAATTATTTCATTGTGCACATTCATTACACACTTGGATTCTTTTCTGGATAAGGGACTAGAGCTACTTTTATTTAGCTCATCTGCCTTTGGCCTAGCATTGTCAAGGAGCTACTCCATAAATACGTATTAAATACATGAAATTGTCAATAATTTAGTAAGTATATTTATCTTTGTCCAGAAATTACCTGAGCAGATCAAACTAGCTTCCTTATTAAAGTGACATGAGTTTGTGTCCCTTGGACACAATCCCAGGGAGAAGCTTCATTTACAGTGCAGCCAGATCTAGAGAGTAAGACGTGTGATGTTTTTCCCGTGAAATGAGGCCTTTTGCAGATGCTGAGTTAGGCACATCCAAGTTGCCTGCAAATAACTGCACCAATGTTCGTTTTTCAGCAGTTAGCAGAAGGGTGGCAATGATGTAGATTTCCTGCTTGACCCTCCCCGCGCATCTGCTGCCTCTGCCCATGAGCCTCAGTTCTTTTTTTGTTTCATTCTGTAACCAGAACACCAGAATGATTTTCGAGGTATCATTTTGCCTCAAAATCTGATCAGAGACTCCAGCTAAAAATAATATTACTTTAATGGTCCTGATTCTTGTCTGCATTTCAAATAATTACATACTACTTACTAGATATTGTGAAGGATATTAGGGAGAGGTGATATCATGTATGTGGGGTCAGGAAAGAAAGGCACATATCTGTAATATGACAATGTCCAGGAAGTTAGAATAAACTTACATCTTAGAGTTGCTAGATGAAAATAATTCTAACAAGAGTTTGGACCCTGGGGTGGGAGGAATATGAAATTCACTATATGTAAAGAGTACGTGATTTTTTTGGAGAATTAAGAAATTGGAAGTTGATTCTGAGCCAAATTGACACAGTCAGCTTTTGAAGGCAATTCTTGCAAGTATTTGTTTGTTTGTTTTGCAGAATTCTTGCAAGTGTTCGTATGAAAGGGAATGAGTTACAGTTCTATCAAGGCTAATTTATCTATGTTAGGGCACTTGGGTAGTTTTTGGCATGCTGTAGCATAGTCAGTGAGATATTTAAGTCCTATTGCCTACTGATGTGAGAATGAATATATTTAATTAAGATGCTGATAGTCTCTGCTGGCCCTGACTATGAGCTGCTGGGCAGAACTGCTCCAAGCTTTCTTCCTGGTGTCAAATGATATCATGGATTCATCCCTCACCGAACAGGGGCAGATCGGCTGCTAACAGAAGCCAGGCATAGGTTTGGATGCCGTCAACGATGCTTTGCTTCCGGAAGCATGTATCTACTGCCTGCTGAAGCTGTACTGCCGGGAGCAGCCCTATTACCCGAACTTAATTGAGCTTTTCCTGCAGAGTTCCTATCAGACTGATATCGGACAGATCCTGGACCTCATCACAGCAACACCCCCCCCCCCCCCCCCCCCCCCCCCGCCCCAGCCCCTGGGGAATGTGGGTCTTGGCAGATTCACCGGAAAGAAGTACAAATCTATTGTCAGGTGCAAGATAGCTTTCTACTCCTTCTATCTTCCTGTAGCTGCTGCCGTGTATATGGTGGGCATTGATGGGGAGATGCTACTGGAGAAGGGGGAGTTCTCTCAGATTCAGGATGATTATCTTGTCTCTTTGGAGACCCCAAGGTGACAGGCCAGATTGGCACTGATATCCAGGACAACAAATGCAGCTGACTGGTGGTTCAGTATCTGCAGAGGGCCTCTCCAGAACAGCACCAGATCCTTCAGGAGAATTATGGGCAAAAGGAGGCCAAGAAGGTGGCCCAGGTGGACGTGCTACACATGTGTCAGCTGCTTCGGATTCTGTGTCTCCCTCTCTCTCTGCCCCTCCCCTGCTTATGATCTGTCTTTCTCTCTCAAAAATAAATAAACATTAAAAAAAACATGTGGATATTCATGACCATGAGGAGGAAAAGTTCTCCTTGAAAGAGAATAGTTCAGTGCAGAACGAGCATCCAGAAGACTTGGGGAAAATTCAATTTGATAGAAAATCGTCACTGAAGGATTGTGATTGTTTGTAAATCATAACTGTAAATCTATCTAAATTGAAAAGCTGGATAGGATAGTCAAGGTTTAAGAGACAGGTTTCAGATTTATATTGGAGTTTAAATAAATTCCTTAAGACCGAATTCAATGTCTTACCTGCTCATCTCAGAAAGGAATGTCTAAAGTAAGAGATAAAGGTGTTGGGACTGATTGAAAATAAGGAAACTCCAAGACTAATAAAAGAGTATATCAGAATCAGGGAATTCAACTCTCCCACAATTATACCTGGGCAGGTGTACATGAGAATTTTCTTTGTACGACCTGAAAGTTGCGTAATAAAAACTTTGGCTCAGAGGAAGAATCCGCAAAACAATTCTTAACATTTTTGAAATTATATAAACCATAAGCCCAGACTTTAGCTGAAGAACATTTATTCCAGTGCTGTTGGTATGAATCATACACAAGTAAGTCCTTCAAGTAAGAATGAGTATTTGGGTAACTCTGAAAAAAGAATTTTTAAATATGCAGATATTTCTTTTCCTTTTTAAAAAAAATTTTTTTTAACGTTTATTTATTTTTGAGACAGAGAGAGACAGAGCATGAACGGGGGAGGGTCAGAGAGAGGGAGACACAGAATCTGAAACAGGCTCCAGGCTCTGAGCAGTCAGCACAGAGCCCGACGCGGTGCTCGAACTCACGGACCATGAGATCATGACCTGAGCCAAAGTCGGCCGCTTAACCGACTGAGCCACCCAGGCGCCCGTCTTTTCTTTTTTTTTTTTTTTTTTTTAAATGTTTACTGATTTGAGAGAGAGATACACACACACACACACATACACACACACTCACACGAGTGAGTGGGGGAAGGGCAGAGAGAGGGAGAGAGAGAATCTTGAGCAGGCTCCATGCTGTCAGTGCAAGGCTTGATGCCATGAGCAGTGAGATCATGACTTGAGCTGAAATCAAGAGTCAGTTGCTTAACCAACTGAGCCACCCAGGTGCCCTAAGTATGTGGATATTTCAAGGCAAGTGTTTGAGTGTTTCAATGACTAAACCCTTATTAATTTTTCCTAAATTAATTTGACTATGGATAACTTCTTTTTGTGGAATACTTTGTTACCACTAGGGTCCGGTGAACTTAACTTTGGGAAAATATGGGTAGATATTAGAAAATGAGATTTGACTTCCCGAGAGAAAAGAAGTTTGGTACGATAGAAAGAGGCCTTAAAAATCAGAATGAGGTGGGGCGCCTGGGTGGCTCAGTCAGTTGAGCGTCCGACTTCAGCTCAGGTCATGATCTCATGGTTCATGAGTTCGAGCCCTGCATCGGGCTCTGTGCTGACAGCCCAGAGCCTGGAGCCTGCTTCCAATTCTGTGTCTCCCTTTCTCTCTGTCCCTTTCCCCGTCATGCTCTCTTTCTCTCAAAAATAAATAGACGTTAAAAAAATCAGAATGAAGATATGAGGTATGATTCATTTCAAAAAGTGAGAAGTGAGTATTCTGTCATATAGGTACCCATTAGGGGAAAAAAGTACATTGGAGAGTCCATGTGCTTTTATTGAAAATCCTGGTTTGGATGTCTTATCCGAACAGGTTGCTCCAACATCTTCACTGTGTCTGCAGTCATGATCTCCCCACTCTTTGTGCCTGCGTTCCCAGAGATGACTCATCCCCACCACAGGAAACATCATCCAGGCAAATTTTTCCAGATCCCGCAGAATCATTTCCAAGACCCATGTCAGTGATACAAGGTGGACAACCCAGCTGGCCACACACTACAGCAGCAGCATCACTGTTCCATGTGTCATCACCCACATCACATGTGTCCCACTGCCCTTGGAAATGTATCTCCTCTTCCTGAGCAGCCCCAGGTTCCACCGAGGGAAAGATGGCCTTCATTAAATACAGCTGAAATGCCAGAACTGCCTCCGTATGTGGTAGAGGAAGGACCCAGAGGCTTAGGGAAGGAAGTTGGAGCGTTAGAGTGAATGTGTCACGTAATGTCTGCTCACCCACCCCAGGAGCATTCGGAGAGCACACCCTTCACCACGGTTGTGAGAAATAAATCTGTGAGGGGAGCCCCACCACTCTTGAAGAACTCTGTGGCCGCTCTTCATATAGTCAGAAGCTACAAGGTGGGGGCACCTGGGTGGCTCAGTCAGTTAAGTGTCTGACTTTGGCTCAGGACATGATCTCGTGGTTCATGAGTTTGACCCCCGCATCGGAGTCTGTGCTGACAGCTCAGAGCCTGGAGCCTGCTTCCGATTCTGGGTCTCTCTCTCTCTCTCTGACCCTTTCCTGCCCATTCTCTGTCTCTGTTTCTCTCTCAAAAATAAATAAACATTAAAAAGAAAAAAAAAGAAACTACAAGGGTAACTTTTGCCATTCGGTTAGGATTCTTAAGTACAATGGGGGTAACTGGGCCACCGGGTGGTAAGGACAGTGATGGACACTTAATTGTCAAAGGCAAGGTGGGTGTGATTACCATAATGGACTGCACATCCAAAGCAGTAGTTAGAATAGCCTGACTTGGAGAGATTTATGACATCGCCTAGTTGATCGTGATGTTCCTAGAGGTGAAACAGGAAAGCAATCAACTGAATTTTTACTTGATCTGTATGAATGCAAAGAATTCTAAGTCAAATGAGCATAAGTAAACTTGAGTCATAAAAGTGGAGGGTCATGGTGCCACAACTGACTCCCAGCTTTGGACTATACGTACTCGGTAACTGGCAGAAACCCCACATCAGTTCCCTGATCTGTGCAATGAAGATAATTATGGTGGGAAAGGCCAACTGGAAGCTACCAGAATTGCTTATAGCTAGAAAATTAGAGAACCAAAACCAATCGCACTTTCTGGTAATGACGGCAGAGTTTAGTGCCACCATCAAGGACTTGAAGGGTGATTCCTAACATATCCCCCTTCGACTTGCCCATTTGGTCTGTGCAGCCAACAGGTGGATCTTGGAGAAAGACAGCGGATTTCAGAAGCTTAGCCAGATGGTGGCTCCCGTTGTAGCTTCTATTCCAACAACTTAATATAGCTCCCGGTAACTAGGGTACAGCTAGAGATCTGGCAAATACGTTTCCTTCACGCTTTTAATGAAAACCACCAGAAGCAGTTTGCTTTCAGCTGGCTAGGCAAAAAATACACCTCTACTGTCTCACATCAGGAATATGAAGTCTCCTGCCTTAGTCATAATTTAGTTCACAAGGACCTTGATCATCTTTCTTTCCAACAAGAATTCACACCAACCCATTATATTGATGCCCATCGGACCTAGGTAGCAAGAAGCAGCAACTGTGATATACTTATTGGCAAGACATTTGTGTGACAGAGAAGGAGAAGTGCATTTAGGATCCTTCTACCTCAGTGAAAACTTTAGGAGTCAAGTGGTGTGGGTCATGTCAAGATAGCCCTACTTTTAAAATGTATTTATTATTATTATTTTTTTTTATTTTTGAGGGTGGGGCGGAGACAGAGGATCTGAAGTGCGCTCAGCACTGACAGCAGCGAGCCCGATGCGGGGCTCGAACTCATGAACCACGAGATCATGACCTGAGCCCAAGTGGAACGCTCAACCGACTGAGCCATCCAGGTGCCCTGTTAAGATATCCCTTTGAAGCTGAAGGATAAATTCATGTATCTCGCCCTTCCTACAACAAAAAAGAACGACAATACCTAGTGGTTCTCTTTGGATTTTGAAGGCAATGCATTTCTCATTTGGATGTACTACTTTGGCCCATCCCCCAAATGGATGGAAAAGCCGCTAGTGTTAAGTAGGGCCTAGAATGAGAGAAACCTTTGCAATAGGTCTAGGCTGCTCCTCTTCCACTTGAGCCATATGATCCAAAGACCCATTGGTGTGCAAAGTTCAGTAGGCAAGCTGCTCAGAGCTTTTGGTAGGCTTCTAGTGGTGAATCGCAGTGTAGACTCAGGACTTTGGAGCAAAGGTCTGCTGTCCTTTGCAGAGAACTACTCTCCTTTTGAAAAACAGCTTTTGACTTGCTGCTGGGCTTTAGTAGAGACTGAACACTTAACCATGGGCCACCAAATTATCAGGTGACCATGTGACCTGCGCTTCTTATCACGAATTGGATGTCGTCTGACTCATGGGGCCAGGAAGCTGAATGCACCCAGCAGCATTCCATCATCAAACAGAAGTGATATGCAGGAGATCAGGCTTGAGCAGGCCCTGAAGGCACAAGTCAGTTACATGAGCAAATGGCCCACCTTCCCGGTTTCATTTCTTCTATGTTACTTTCTCTCTTTCAGCCTGCACCTATGACCTCAAGGCCATTACTTATGATTAACCGACGGAGGAGGAGAGAACTGAGTCTGACCTACAGATGGTTCTGTGTGATATGCGCACAGCATCTGAAAGCAAACAGTCACTGTCCCGCAGCCTCTCGTTGGGACATCCCTGGACAATGGTGAAGGAAGATCGTCCCCAGGGGCAGACTTCTGAGCAGTGTATTTCGTTGTTCATTTTACTTGGAAAGAGAAATGACCAGAGGCGGGATTATATACAACTCATGGGCTGTGGCCAACTTTTGGCTGAATGGTCAGGGACTGGGAAGGAACATGATTGGAAGATCGATGCAAGTAATTCAATTTATTGTGGGTATTACTTGTGGGTACCACTCACGGGAGGAGACTCCGGGTTTGATTTTTCAGAAATCTCAGCTTTGTAGTTACAGTATATGGGAGTTTCTTTCAGGGAAGACCTAGAAACTCTCAGGTTATTTACATAGAGCTTGACCTGAGAATTTGAACCCTGAGTTCATCTTTTTTCTGTCCTCATTGTTCAGCATCATCAGGAGCAACCAGCCAATTTCATTGTGCTCTTTAGTTTGACAAAAATGTGCCAATGTATCAAATACACGGTCACCCAGAATCTTGTCGTTTATAAGTATTCAAAAGAGTATCCAGGGGTTACTCTTTGTGTATACTTTGTATATCTCTATTGTCACATTACACTGAGGACTTTCAGTTCCCCCTTTACCACTGTAAATAGAATCATTAGTGTCTTTGAATCTAGAGAGATTAGGGAACCAACTCCAGAACTCTGAGCCTGAATTCAGAAAACTCATCCTTAAGATTCTGTTTTTCTTTTTAAATGTTTATTTATTAAATGTTTATTTTCTTGTTAAATGTTTTTATTTATTTTTGAGAGAGAGAGAGAGAGAGAGACAGAGCGAGTTGGGGGGGCAGAGAGAAAAAGGGAGACACAGAATCCGAAGCAGGCTCCAGGCTCCGAGCTGTCAACACAGAGCCCGATGTGGGGCTCGGGCTCACGAGCTGTGAGATCATGACCTGAGCCGAAGTTGAACGCTTAACTGACTGAGCCACCCAGGTGCCCCAAGAATCTGTTCCTTTCGAGCCACTCTTACTATCAACATTTTATCAGTTTCCTAGGATTGCCATAACAAATTACTACAAACTGGGTGTCCTAAGACAACAGAAATTTACTGTTGCGGTTCTAGAGCCTGGAAGTCTGAAAGAAACTTGCCAGCCATGCTCTTCCTGAAGGTTCTGGCAGAGAATCTGCCGCATTGCTTTCTCGTTGCTTCCTGTCATTTCTGGCAATCCTGGCATTCCTTGGCTTGTAGACACATCATTTCAACTTCTGCCTCTGTCATCACATGGTATTTTCACTGGGTCCCTGTCTCTGTGGTGTCTTCTCTTGTTAAAAGACAATTATTTTGGATTAGAACCTACCCTAATCTAGTAGGTATTAGTTTCCTAAGCCTGCCATAAGCAAGTACCAAAACCTATGTGGCTTACTACGACAGAGGCTTATTGTCTCACAGCTCTGAAGGCTAGAAGTTCAAAATCAAATTGTCAGCAGGACCATACTCTCTTGGAAACCTGTCGTGTAGAATCCTCCTTAGCCTCTTCTTAGCTTCTGGTGCTTGCCGGCCATCCTTGGCGTTCCTTGGTTTATAGATGCAGCACCATATCCAATCTCTCTGACTTGTTGGCACGTGGCTATCGTCTCCCCCTGTGTCTATGTCTCTGTGTCTCTTCTCCTGTTCTTATAAGAACACTGGTCATACTGGCTTAAGGACCCACTCTACTCCTGTATAACCTTAACTAATTATGTCTGCAACAACCATATTCCCAAATATGTTTATATTACGAGGTACTGGGGGATAAGACTTCAAAATATTTTGAGGGGGACACAATTGAAACAACAGTTTGTCCTCCGGTCCCCCCAAATTCATATATTTCTCACCTGCAAAGTATATATCCCTTGTCCCAACATCCCCCTGAAAGTCTAGTTCCATTGCAACATCATCCTAAATCCAAAATCTCATCTTCTGAATAATCTAAATCAGGTATGGATGAGACGCTGGATATGATCCATCCAGGGCCAAAATTCTTTACTATCTGTGGAGATGTAAAACTGGAAAGCAAGTTATCTGCTTTCAAAATACAATAGTGGAAACAGGCATAGACTAGATATTCCCATTACAAGAGGAAGAAAATGGAAGGGAAAAGGGGTCACAGGTCCCCAGCAAGAATGAAACACAGAAGGGCAAATACCATTAGGCTCCAAAGCCTACAAATAATTCTCCATGGGCCAGTTCAGCCTCTGGGTCCATGGAGGCCCATTGGCCTCTAAGGCAGCCTCAGCCCAAGTGGCCCAAACCCCCTGGGCTTTGTTTGCTACCCTAATCCCTCAACAGAGCCACCTTCTGGGCAGCTTGCTTCCTGCTTGTAGAATCTCAGAAATGTGACAGCCTTCCTTCAATTATTTCTGTCTCTGTCCCCTTCGGTCCAAGCTGGCAGTATTTCTTTCTGCTGAGATGGTTGATTGGATCCACGAATCATACACCTAGTGTCTTCAGTGGAAAGTTTCTCCAGCCACACCTTTGGCAAGGTTTCCATCTTATGCTCTTTGAATAGGCCGGAAAATTTCCAAATTTCCAAATTATCAATTTGCTTAACAATTTTTTTCCTCAATTGATCTCTTCTTTTCACATTTTATTAAAAACAGCAAGGAGAAAGCAGACAGCACCTTCCATATTTTGCTTCGGGAGTCTCTGTTCATCGTTTTTACGCCCTACTTTCCACCAGTGATAGAATAGAGTTCAGCATAGTTTCTGCCACTTTATAACAAGGATGGCTTTTTCTCCAGTGGCCAATAAAAAGCTCATCATTTCCTTTTAGGCCTTCCTTCACCAGAAGCACCATCAATGTTCACATTTCTAGCAAAACCTCTTCAAGACAGTCTAGATCTTTTTTGATCATGCTTCTCAAAATTCTTCCAGCTTCTAGCCCTTACTCAATCCCAAAGCCACTTTCACAGTTTTAAGTATTTATGATAGCAAAATTTCACTTCCTGGTATCCAATCTGTACCAGTGTTTTCCAGAGAAACAGAGCCAATAGAAAAAAAATATATATATATATGATATTTGACATATATGTATATATGTGTATTATATTTTTATATACATAGGACTATTTTAAGGAATTGGCTTATGCAATTATGGAGGCTGACAAGTCCAAAATCAGTAGGGCAGACAGGCTGGCAGACTGGAAAGTCAGCAGAAGTTGATTTTGACTTTGCAGTCTTAAATAAGAATTTCTTCTCTGGGAAACCCTAGTTTTGTCCTTAAGGTCTTCCAACTGATTGGATGAGGTCTACTCACATTACCAAGAGCAGTCTCCTTTATTAAAGCGAACTGATTGTAGATATTAGCTACATCTACAAAATACCTTCATAGAACCGCCTGGATTAGATTTGATTACATCACCTAGCTGAGTCAAATTGACACATAAAACTCATCAACGCCTATACTAACCTTCTTCCAGTATTTGAGCACCTCCATGCTATCACACGTTATCTTTTTAATGCTTGAAACACTCCCCTGCCCCAGAAACACACACACACACTTTACACTTTGCCTGGACAACCTCTGCTTTTCTTCAAATGTCATTCTAGATGTGACTTTTCTTAGGAAGACTTGCCCAGTGCCCCAACTCCTCATTCCCTGGCATTTCCCCATGCAATGGTAGCATCTTTAAATTCCCAATCTATGTCTCTAACCATATAATATTTTCCAAATATTATATTAGATTCCTTTATTTTCTCCTATTGTGTTTCATATCAAACTGCTTGCATGTGTGTGTATCTTCTTCTCCTAATAGACTCTAAACTCCAAAAGGATGTTACCCATAAATGTTAACCATCTTGCTTTTAACCTGGCCCTGGTTATTAAATTCTGGAATATAATAGGTCCTCACTACACGTTTTTGGATGAATAATCATCTTGATTAGTCTATAAACCCATGGCAATTTTTCTGTGAGCTAAGAGAATTAAGTGTTTATCAGAAAAATGTATCTTCTTTAATAATAATGATGTTGTAAAGGAAAATTATAGAAAAAAATCATAAAATTCTCTTTTCATTGCTATCATGATTCACCTGAATGTTACTTCCATTCATAACATGAGGAACAGAGTACAGTATCAGCCATCCTATGGCATGTGGGACTGTAAGGGAGTAATTAGTGGGCGTGAGTTATTTAGACTGCTAAAATATCCAGAAATTTCCAGAGTTCTAATGCCAGCAGAGAAGCACTAGACTACAATCTGAAATTTCTTGTATTTACAATTTAAACATGAGCAGTGTCTGACGTTTCTGAATCGATGCTGAATTTAGAACCATCATGTTGAAACTAACAGATGGCTAGAAATGTGCTAGTCTGGTGTGTATTCCTTTCTTGAGCAATTTCACCAGA
Organism: Panthera uncia; assembly: GCF_023721935.1. Taxonomy (NCBI): domain Eukaryota; kingdom Metazoa; phylum Chordata; class Mammalia; order Carnivora; family Felidae; genus Panthera; species Panthera uncia. Next base: position 41,024,146 of record NC_064809.1, read on the forward strand.
ACATAAGGGTGAGGCATGACAGTTTTCAAATCTGATTTTTCACACACTTGCAAGAGAATCTAGAGAGTAGGTCTGATTTATAAATTATATGCAATCGCTAAAAATGTTACCTAATAAGAAAAAAAGTTCTGTTTTGTTAATTCATATTAAATGTATCATTTAAAATGTTTTAGTCTTACAAAAATTCAGTATTTAAAAAAGCATCTTTGAGTCGGTAATAGTGCTTAAGTAACGAGTCTGATTTAACTTGTATAAGGAAATATCCCCACGAAAGTAAATACAGTGTTTAAAAAGGTAAATATTTAGATTTTGTTTTAGAAAATGTTATCAAACCATGAGTATTTATGAGTTACTGCTTATGTTAGTGACAGATATATAAATTAAGAGGCTTAATCAAATAAGAAAATTGTTTTCTAAGTGGATAAATGATTAAATAATTAAGGTATTTTCATAGAAACACATTTATGTACACTTTCAATAGTATCAAACATGTAGTGATTTTCTTTCAACCTTTGTAAACACTGGTTGCCATATTCCTCTCAGACTTAGCCAGGGCCTTTGAACAGAATGGACAACTCCCTGCACTTACTGGACAGTGAGAAGAGAATTCTTGGAACTCATTTAGGTGCCTCGATCACCAAGTAATCTCTCTTAGTCCTGTATGATCACTATAAAAGTTATGCACTTTTTGATTCAAATGTACTTTAAATTTCTCTTTCTTTTTTTTTTTTTTTTAGTGAAACTGGGAAATTTCTAGTTAGATAATCTTCAAAAACTACAAGGCTGAAAAATATATAAAGAACTTATAAAACTGAACACACAAAAATGGGCAGAAGACATGGATAGACATCTTCCAAAGAAGACATCCAAGTGGCTAACAGACACATGAGAAAATGCTCAACATCACTCATCGTCAGGGAAATACAAATCAAAACTACAATGAGATATCACCTTACACTTGTCAGAATGGCTAAAATGAACAACATGGGGAACAATAGGTGTTGGCAAGGATGCAGAGAAAGGGGAACGCTCTTACACTGTTGGTGGGAATGCAAACTGATGCGGCCACTCTGGAAAACAGTATGGAAGTTCCTCACAAAGTTAAACATAGAACTACCCTACAATCCAGAAATCGCAGTACTAGGTATTTATCCAAAGGATACAAAAGTATACTGAATCGAAAAGACACATGTACTCTGATGTTTATAGCAGCATTATCAACAATAGCCAAATTATAGAAAGAACCCAAGTGTCCATCAGCTGATGAATGGATAAAGAAGATGTGGTTTATATATACAACGGGATATTATTCAGCCATGAAAAAGAATGAAATCTTGCCATTTGCAGTGATATGGATGGAGCTAGAGAGTTTTATGTTAAGCAAAATATGTCAGTCAAAGAAAGACAATTACCGTATGATTTCACTCATATGTGTAATTTAAGGAACAAAACAGATGAACATAGGGGAAGATAAGAGAGAGGCAAAGCATAAAACAGACTCTTCCAGTAGAGATAGGTAGTAAAGAGGGCATTTGTGATGAGCACTGGGTGTTGTATGTAAGTGTTGAATCACTGAATTCTACACCACAAACTGGTATTACACTGTGTATTAACTGGCATTTAATAAAAACTTGAAAAAGAAAACAAAGGCTGCAGATATCAGATGTTTTACAATCAAGACTGAGAATATAAAGGGGGATATAAGCAATAAAAGGGAGAGCCAAAGTCAGATGCTTAACCGACTGAGCCATCCAGGCACCCCTAAGCAACCTATATTTGAATACCAGCTTCACCACTGCCCTCATAGCCAAGTAACCATCGGTAAGTTACTCCAGTATATCTATTTCTTCACTGTAAAACAGAGGTTAGAATAGTGTCTACTTCCTGGGATTACACAAGGATAACATGAAATCATCTACATAAAGTAAAACACCTAGTGCCCGGCACACAGTATATGTCCAATGGGTGTTAGTTGATTTGTATTATTATTATTATTTTACCAGACTGACAGTGCTTTTAAAAATATTAAGATATTCGGTGTTAGTGGTAGGCAGGGGGGTAGTAGAAAAATAAGGTTTAGTAGAAGAACAAAAGACTACAAAATTCTTGGAAGATAATTGGACAATATATATTCCAGTTTAAAAAGATGCATGTGTTTTTAAATACATTTTTTAAACAGTTTATTTAGTTCTTTTTGATGGCGCGGGGAAGCGACAGAGAGAGGGAGAGAGAGAATCCCAAGCAGGCTACCTGCTGTCAGCATGGAGCTGGATGCCGGGCTCAATCCCACAAACTCAGCTCAGGGGAGCATGACCTGAGCTGAAATCCAGAGTTAGACGGTTAACCAACTGAGCCGCCCAGGTGACCCGAGATGCATGTTCTTTTATATAACAGTTCCATTAAAAAAATTTTTTTTAACGTTTATTTATTATTGAGAGACAGAGAGACACAGAGCGTGAGCAGGGGAGGGGTAGAGAGAGGGGGAGACACAGAATCCGAAGCAGGCTCCAGGCCCTGAGCTGTCAGCACAGAGCCCGACGCGGGACTCCAACTCATAAACTGCTAGATCATGACCTGAGCCAAAGTCGGTTGCCTAGCCAACTGAGCCACCCAGGCGCCCCAACAATTCAATTTTTAAGTATTTAACAAAGAAAATAATCAAAGTGTGAAAAATGTACTTTTAGTTATTTTGAATAGTGAAAACTTGAAAACCTGATTTTAACAGTTCACAGTTATGAGAGTCAATAAATTATAGTACATTTAGGCAATATACTAAGTAGCCTGTAATGGGATGGTTAATAATGGCCATGAGGAATATGTCTATGATATATTATTCAGCAAAAAAAGGGGCACACACACACACACACACACACACACACATGAATACAGGCACACACACATATCATATGTCCATGATTCTGTAACATAGACACAATTGTAAAAAAGAAAAAGAACAATTTGAATGAATGGTAGTATTATAAGTGGATTTTAAGAATCTTTTAATTTTTTTTGCATTTGACTTTTACTGGGTATATAACTTGATAAAAATAGTTTTCAAAAAACAAAAAGGAAAGTGCTAAGAGAGGAGATCTTAAAAATTCCAATCTCAAGAAAAAACTTGTTACTATGTGTGGTGATAGGCATTAACCAGACTTATGATGATCATTTTGCAATATATACAAATATCAAATCATTATGTTGTACTGTAAAACTGATGTAATATGTCAGTTATATTTCAATTAGAAAAAGAAAAAAAGGCATTTTATACTATTTTATATCAATCTATAAAATAAAATTACTGTGTACAAAAAGACTGACAGTTAACTTTGCCTACCAAGTTGATAATATTAAACATAATATTAAACATATTATTAAATATTAAACATAATATTAAACATCTCTCTTATGAGAGATGTTTAATCTCTCATAAGAGATTAAAGAGAGATAGGTTGAGATTGATAAAACAAACTTCACTCTTTGGTTTCTGAAATTTGTATATATTTTATACTCAACGATGTCAATTATAATTTATAATAGTAAAAAATGTGTGTATTTCATTTACAAAAATGTGGTTCTTTATATATTCTACTATTTGTCACCTATCAGCCTCCTTTGGCAGGTGCTAAGCGATCAGATTTGAATAAAAGACTATCCATACATACCCTCACGTAAGAAACACATTTGGAAGTTGTCATTTAGGACCACAATGCTCTCCTGCTACCCGACTCCAGACCGTTTAAAACGCTGCAGATACTGCTTTTTTTTTGCATTCCCCAGAGAGCGGACTCATTTCCAAAGCACAGTATATGATAAATCCAGATTTTTCTTGTGTGAAACACTAATACTAAAATGAAAACTTGTGTTGATTATAGAGACACAGGACAGTAGCATTCGTTTTTATTAAAAAAATTTTTTTTAATTTATTTTTGAGACAGAGAGAAAGCAGGGGAGGGTCAGAGAGAGGGAGGCACAGAATCTGAAACAGGCTCCAGACTCAGCTGTCAGCACAGAGCCCGACGCAGGGCTCAAACCCACAAGCTGGGAGATCATGACCTGAGCTGAAGTCGGACGCTTAACCGACTGAGCCACCCAGGCACCCCATGACAGTTGCATTTTTTTTTTAATTTTTAATGTTTATTTATTTTTTAGAGAGACAGAGCGTAAGTGGGGGAGGGGCAGAGAGAGAGGGAGACACAGAATCTGAAGCAGGCTCCAGGCTCTGAGCTAGCTGCAGCACAGAGCCCAACATGGGGCTTGAACTCAAGAACCCTGAGATCATGACCTGAGCTGAAATCGGACTCTTAACCTACCAAGCCACCCAGGTGCCCCAATGACAGTAGCATTCTTAACAGCCCAGCTCTGCTGACACAGCATTTCTGGGTTTTGACATTTGCCACCCCTTTACATCGATTACTTCTACTCATCATCTTTAAGTACAGATCCTTTTCACCTGTAAAAGAGACCTAGGTCTAGGTCATAAGTGATATTGAGAAGAACCAGGCTTCCTGAGTCTCAAAACATGTTTTGTTTATTTCCATAGGGTATTTCTTTTCTTTTCTTTTTTCTTTTCTTTTCTTTTCTTTTCTTTTCTTTTCTCTTTTCTTTTCTTTCTTTTCTTTTCTTTTCTTTTCTTTTTTTGGCATAGGATATTTCTTTTTGGCTCAAACGACTCATGGCTGTAATGCTAAAATGTCCTCTCAATTCAGTTTGCTAGAAATGGATTTTTTTTTTTTTCAGCTCTACGGCAAAGAGAATTCACAGAAATGATATAAGTATTCATTCAAGGCCACATAAATCTTTTCGTTGAAACTTTCAAGGTTTATTGTATATAAGAGGAAAATGGATTTGAGGGCATATCTGTAAGATGCTCTCATACGCTATATTTTGCTAACTAACAAAATTACATAAGTAATTTAAAAAACTTCCATGATATGATCCTCAGCCAACGGTTGAAGTAAGCTTTCCATAAAGAGCCATTTGAAATGGAAAATAATAAAATTTGTGTGGAAGGAAAGATTGATCATTTACATATGCATAGTTAAATTATTTTAGAAGTATACAAACCCTAATCACAGTGATATGGTTGTAATCTCAAAAAGGAAAGGCTAAATTACGGTGTAAAGTAAAAATAATATGGCACATTATGTGGAGAATTTAAAGAGAATGCTTGTTTGTTTTTTTTACTAAAAATATGGAAATGACAGAAAAAAAGTATATTATCAATATGGTGTCAAGATAAAGGCAGCCCAGGTAGGAAGAATTGGACAGTGTCAGACTTGGCAAGCGTGAGTTTGCTCAGCAAACATGATAGTCCATTCCTCCCAGGCAGGCATATTTCCAAGTTATAGATGTTTCAGATTGTCTGTATTCAGTGATAATAGTCAATCATTAATTACAACTTACTTCCCTTGCTTCTCTTACTCTTAGACCAAACATATTATGTACTTATATTTATGTTAGATTTCTATATCAGTTTTCCTATGGTGTGTATTCCAACCAGCCATCAAAACCATTCTGGGACGGGTGCCTGGGTGGCTCAGTCGGTTGAGTCTTGATCTTGGCTCAAGTCACTGTCTCACAGTTTGTGAGACTGAGCCCCGAGCATCAGGCTCAGAGCTGACAGTGTGGAGCCTGCTTGGCATTCTATCTCTCCCTCCCTCTCCCACTCCCCCTCCTCAGCTCTCTCTCTTTCTCTCGCTCAAAATAAATAAATAAACTTTAAATAAAATTAGCATACCAAATTTAGCAAAAATATTTAAAAAGTCAATAAACCTTAGGTTTAACCACAGGTAAGTTTGGTTTGATATAGAAAAATCTATAATTATCATGAACGACATAATAGATTCAGGGCAAAGAAATCCATATAATTGTTTCAATGACAGAGTAAAATAAGTTGATAAAAACTTTTTATAAACTAGGAATATAAATGAACTACCTCCTTCTAAGTGATATCTGACAAAAATATACAACAATAATAGCCCTAAAAAGGGAATATTGGATGCATTCCTTGTAAGTCACAAACAGGAAAAAAATGTCCATTTTGTTTCTATTTAACATTATACTAGAAATTCTGGCCAGTGCAATAAACCAAGAAAAATAAAGTAAAGGCATAAGAATTGTAGAGAAAGAAATTGAATTATCTTTATTTTGGATATAATTTTTTAATTAAAAATATATATCCAACACATTTTTAGATAAAATAAGAAAGACTATGGTGAGGTTAGCTAGAATCAATATACCAAAATATTAATAATAACAACAACAATTACATTTCTCTGTTTTAGTATCAGTCAGTGAATATAATTTAAAATAGATACTATTTATAATAGCAAATAAAAATTTTGATACCAAAGAATTAATCTAACAAAAGTAAGAAAGATCTGTATCTGAAGAATTACATAACATTATTGAGAGACAAAAACATTTCAGTGGGTCATATGTGGCATATTCAGTAACAAAACAATATCCATACTGTAAAAACCATAATTCTTCCCCAAATAGGCTATAAATTCAGTAATAATGAAAATACCAACATGTGATCTTAGGGGCTTGTTAGGCAGATTCCAACATTTATATGGAAAAGTAAAAGAGTAAGAATAGGCAAGACATTTCTGAATGAAAAGAATTAATTTGATATACCTAGACTAGTATATATGAAAACTTACTAGAAAGCTAGAGTAATTAAGACAGCAGGATTTTGGTGTAGGGATGGACTATTGGCTAATTGGGAGAAAATAGACTGCCTCCGAAGAGTCTCACACTATATAATATAGATAGCATTTCAGATTAACATGAAAAGAGGAGGAGGGGAAGATGGCGGCGTAGGAGGACGCTGGGCTCACCTCGTCCTGCCGATCACTTAGATTCCACCTACACTGGCCTAAATAACCCAGAAAACCGCCAGAAGACTAGCAGAACGGATTCTCTGGAGCCAAGCATAGACAAGAGGTCCACGGAAGAGGGTAGGAAGGGCGGCGAGGCGGTGCGCGCTCCACGGACTGGCGGGAGGGAGCCGGGGTGGAGGGGTGGAGGGGCAGCCTGCCGGCCAAGCAGAGCCCCCGAGTCTGGCTGGCAAAAGCGGAGGGGCCGGATGGAGTGTGTTCCAACAGCAAGCGGGACTTGACATCTGGAAGGTTATAAGCTAACAGCTCTGCCCCAAGAGCAGGAGGGCTGGAGGACAATGGGAGGGAGAGTTGTTGAGCCCCTGACAGTAGAGCGCAGCTTGGCGGGGAACAAACGTGCTCGCCAGCGCCATCTCCCTCGCCCTCGCCCATCCCCCAGCCAAAATCCCAAAGGGAACCGGTTCCTGCCAGGGAACTTGCTTGCTCCTCACAAACACCCGACCTTGTGCTTCTGCGGATCCATCCCTCTGGCGACGGGTCTGACTCCCTCCGCAGGGCCCCTCCTGAAGCGGATCACCGGAGGATAAGCGAGCTGAGCCTGCCCCTCCCACCCCCGTGCACCTTGCCTACCCACCCCAGCTAATACGCCAGATCCCCAGCACCACAAGCCTGACAGTGTGCAAGTAGCCCAGACGGGCCATGCCACCCCACAGTGAATCCTGCCCCTAGGACAGGGGAAGAGAAGGCACACACCAGTCTGTGGCCCCAGCGGTGGGCTGGGGGCAGACATCAGGTCTGACTGCGGCTCCGCCCACCAACAGGAGTTATTCAAGACAGCACAGGGGAAGTGCCCCGCAGTCCTGCACCACTCCAGGGACTATCCAAAATGACCAAATGGAAGAATTCCCCTCAGAAAAACATCCAGGAAATAACAACAGCTAACGAACTGATCAAAAAGGATTTAAACAATATAACAGAAAGTGAATTTAGAATAATAGTCATAAAATTAATCACTGGGCTTGAAAACAGTATAGAGGACAGCAGAGAATCTATTGCTACAGAGATCAAGGGACTAAGGAACAGTCAGGAGGAGCTAAAAAATGCTATAAATGAACTGCAAAATAAAATGGAGACGACTAAGGCTTGGAATGAAGAGGCAGAGGAGAGAATAGGTGAACTAGAAGATAAAATTATGGAAAAAGAAGAAGCTGAGAAAAAGAGAGATAAAAAAATCCAGGAGTATGAGGGGAAAATTAGAGAACTAAGTGATGCACTAAAGAGAAATAATCTACGCATAATTAATATTCCAAAGGAGGAAGAGAGAGGGAAAGGTGCTGAAGGTGTACTTGAAGAAATCATAGCTGAGAACTTCCCTGATCTGGGGAAGGAAAAAGGCATTGAAATCCAAGAGGCACAGAGAACTCCCTTCAGATGTAACTTGAATCAATCTTCTGCACAACATATCATAGTGAAACTGGCAAAATACAAGGATAAAGAGAAAATTCTGAAAGCAGCTAGGGATAAACATGCTCTAACATATAAATGGAGACCTATAAGACTCGTGACCGATCTCTCTACTGAAACTTGGCAGGCCAGAAAGGAATGGCAGGAGATCTTTAATGTGATGAACAGAAAAAAATATGCAGCCGAGAATCCTTTATCCAGCAAGTCTGTCATTTAGAATAGAAGGAGAGATAAAGGTCTTCCCAAACAAACAAAAACTGAAGGAATTTGTCACCACTAAACCAGCCCTACAAGAGATCCTAAGGGGGATCCTGTGAGACAAAGTACCAGAGACATTGCTACAAGGATGAAACCTACAGACATCACAATGACTCTAAACCCATATCTTTCTATAATAACACTGAATGTAAATGGACTAAATGCTCCAACCAAAAGGCATAGGGTATCAGAATGGATAAAAAAACAAGACCCATCCATTTGCTGTCTACAAGAGACTCATTTTAGATCTGAGGACACCTTTAGATTGAGAGTGAGGGGATGGAGAACTATCTATCATGCTACTGGAAGTCAAAAGAAAGCTGGAGTAGCCATACTTATATCAGACAAACTAGACTTTAAAGGCTGTAACAAGAGATGAAGAAGGGCATTATATAATAATTACACAGTCTATCCATCAAGAAGAACTAACAATTATAAATGTCTATGCGCCGAATACAGGAGCCCCCAAATATATAAAACAATTACAAACATAAGCAACCTTATTGATAAGAACGTGGTAATTGCAGGGGACTTTAACACTCCACTTACAGAAATGGATAGATCATCTAGACACACGGTCAATAAAGAAATAAGGGCCCTCTGAATGATACATTGGATCAGATGGACTTGACAGATATATTTAGAACTCTGCATCCCAAAGCAACAGAATATACTTTCTTCTCGAGTGCACATGGAACATTCTCCAAGATAGATCACATACTGGGTCACAAAACAGCCCTTCATAAGTGTACAAGAACTGAGATCATACCATGCATACTTTCGGACCACAATGCTATGAAGCTTGAAATCAACCACAGGAAAAAGTCTGGAAAACCTCCAAAAGCATGGAGGTTAAAGAACAGCCTACTAAAGAATGAATGGGTCAACCAGGCAATTAGAGAAGAAATTAAAAAATATACGGAAACAAACAAAAATGAAAATACAACAATCCAAACCCTTTGGGATGCAGTGAAGGCAGTCCTGAGAGGAAAATACATTACAATGCAGGCCTATCTCAAGAAACAAGAAAAATCCCAAATACAAAATCTAACAGCACACCTAAAGGAAATAGAAGCAGAACAGCAAAGGCAGCCTAAACCCAGCAGAAGAAGAGAAATAATAAAGATCAGAGCAGAAATAAACAATATAGAATCTAAAAAAACTGTAGAGCAGATCAACGAAACCAAGAGTTGGTTTTTTGAAAAAATAAACAAAATTGACAAACCTCTAGCCAGGCTTCTCAAAAAGAAAAGGGAGATGACCCAAATAGATAAAATCATGAATGAAAATGGAATTATTACAACCAATCCCTCAGAAATACAAGCAATTAACAGGGAATACTATGAAAAATTATATGCCAACAAACTGGACAACCTGGAAGAAATGGACAAATTCCTAAAAACCCACACTCTTCCAAAACTCAATCAGGAGGAAATGGAAAGCTTGAACAGACCCATAACCAGCGAAGAAATTGAATCAGTTATCAAAAATCTCCAAACAAATAAGAGTCCAGGACCAGATGGCTTCCCAGGAGAGTTCTACCAGACGTTTAAAGCAGAGATAATACCTATCCTTCTCAAGCTATTCCAAACAATAGAAAGGGAAGGAAAACTTCCAGACTCATTCTATGAAGCCTGTATTACTTTGATTCCTAAACCAGACAGAGACCCAGTAAAAAAAGAGAACTACAGGCCAATATCCCTGATGAATATGGATGCAAAAATTCTTAATAAGATACTAGCAAATCGAATTTAACAGCTTATAAAAAGAATTATTCACCATGATCAAGTGGGATTCATTCCTGGGATGCAGGGCTGGTTCAACATTCACAAATCAATCAACGTGATACATCACATTAATAAAAGAAAAGATAAGAACCATATGATCCTGTCAATCGATACATAAAAAGCATTTGATAAAATTCAGCATCCTTTCTTAATAAAAACCTTCAGAAAGTTGGGATAGAAGGAACATACTTAAACATCATAAAAGCCATTTATGAAAAGCCCACAGCTAATATCATCCTCAATGGGGAAAAACTGAGAGCTTTCTCCCTGAGATCAGGAACATGACAGGGATGTCCACTCTCACCGCTGTTGTTTAACATAGTGTTGAAAGTTCTAGCATCAGCAATCAGACAACAAAAGGAAATCAAAGGCATCAAAATTGGCAAAGATGAAGCTAAGCTTTCACTTTTTGCAGATGACATGATATTATACATGGAAAATACGACAGACTCCACCAAAAGTCTGCTAGAACTGATACATGAATTTAGCAAAGTTGCAGGATACAAAATCAATGTACAGAAATCAGTTGCATTCTTATACACTAATAATGAAGCAACAGAAAGACAAATAAAGAAACTGATCCCATTCACAATTGCACCAAGAAGCATAAAATACCCAGGGATAAATCTAACCAAAGATGTAAAAGATCTGTATGCTGAAAACTATAGAAAGCTTATGAAGGAAATTGAAGAAGATATAAAGAAATGGAAAAACATTCCATGCTCATGGATTGGAAGAATAAATATTGTCAAAATGTCAATACTACCCAAAGCTATCTACACATTCAATGCAATCCCAATCAAAATTGCACCAGCATTCTTCTCAAAGCTAGAACAAGCAATCCTAAAATTCATATGGAACCACAAAAGGCCCCGAATAGCCAAAGTAATTTTGAAGAAGAAGACCAAAGCAGGAGGCATCACAATCCCAGACTTTAGCCTCTACTACAAAGCTGTAATCATCAAGACAGCATGGTATTGGCACAAAAACAGGCACATAGACCAATGGAATAGAATAGAAACCCCAGAACTAGACCCACAAACGTATGGCCAACTCATCTTTGACAAAGCAGGAAAGAACATCCAATGGAAAAAAGACAGTCTCTTTAACAAATGGTGCTGGGAGAACTGGACAGCAACATGCAGAAGGTTGAAACTAGACCACTTTCTCACACCATTCACAGAAATAAACTCAAAATGGATAAAGGACCTGAATGTGAGACAGGAAACCATCAAAACCCTAGAGGAGAAAGCAGGAAAAGACCTCTCTGACCTCAGCTGTAGCAATTTCTTACTTGACACATCCCCAAAGGCAAGGGAATTAAAAGCAAAAATGAACTACTGGGACCTCATGAAGATAAAAAGCTTCTGCACAGCAAAGGAAACAACCAACAAAACTAAAAGGCAACCAACAGAATGGGAAAATATATTTTCAAATGACATATCGGACAAAGGGCTAGTATCCAAAATCTATAAAGAGCTCACCAAACTCCACGCCCGAAAAGCAAATAATCCAGTGAAGAAATGGGCAGAAAACATGAATAGACACTTCTCTAAAGAAGACATCCGGATGGCCAACAGGCACATGAAAAGATGCTCAACGTTGCTCCTCATCAGGGAAATACAAATCAAAACCACACTCAGATATCACCTCACGCCAGTCGGAGTGGCCAAAATGAACAAATCAGGAGATTATAGACGCTGGAGAGGATGTGGAGAAACGGGAACCCTCTTGCACTGTTGGTGGGAATGCAAACTGGTGTAGCCACTCTGGAAAACAGTGTGGAGGTTCCTCAAAAAATTAAAAATAGACCTACCCTATGACCCAGCAGTAGCACTGCTAGGAATTTACCCAAGGGATACAGGAGTACTGATGCATAGGGGCTCTTGTACCCCAATGTTTATAGCAGCACCCTCAACAATAGCCAAATTGTGGAAAAAGCCTAAATGTCCATCAACTGATGAATGGATAAAGAAATTGTGGTTTATATACACAATGGAGTACTACGTGGCAATGAGAAAAAATGAAATATGGCCTTTTGTAGCAATGTGGATGGAACTGGAGAGTGTGGCGCTAAATGAAATAAGCCATACAGAGAAAGACAGATACCATATGTGTTCACTCTTAAGTGGATCCTGAGAAACTTAACAGAAACCCATGGGGGAGGGGAAGGAAAAAAAAAAAAGAGGTTAGAGTGGGAGAGAGCCAAAACATAAGAGACTCTTAAAAACTGAGAACAAACTGGGGGTTGATGGGGGGTGGGAGGTAGGGTAGGGTGGGTGATGGGTATTGAGGAGGGCACCTTTTGGGATGAGCACTGGGTGTTGTATGGAAACCAATTTGACAATAAATTAAAAAAAAAAAAGAAAATGGATATTTGAAAATTAAAAAAACATGAAAAGAAATCTGTACAATAAATTGGGTGAAGAAAATTGATACTTACTTGAAAAAAATGAAATTAAAACAGTATCATTTTTCACGCATTAAAAAATCTAACTTGGGGGGCATCTGAGTGACTCGGTTGAGCATCTGACTCTTGATTTGGGCTCAGGTCATGATTCCAGGGTTGTGGGATCCAGCCCCACGATGGGCTCCGTGCTCAGAGTGGATTCTGCTTAAAAGACTGCTTAAGGGGTGCCTGGATGGCTCAGTCAGCTAAGCGTCGGACTTCAGCTCGGGTCTTGAGCTCACAGTTTGTGAATTTGAGCCCCACGTTAGGCCCTGTGCTGACAGCTCAGAGCCTGGAGCCTGCTTCAGATGCTGTGTCTCCCTCTGCCCTTTCCCCACTCACACTCTGTCTCTGTCTGTCTCTCAAAAATGAATAAGCATTAAAAAATTAAAAAAAAAGAGACTGCTTAAGATTCTCCCCTTCTCTCTGCCCCCCCCCAAAATAAAGAAATGAACTTTAAAAAAACTGCTTAAAAATATGTATATTTTATATGAATGAAGGCTAAACTACAGCTTTTGCATTGGCAGAGATGGAGTTTAAAAACATAACACTGAACAAGAAAAGTAATCTCAGAACACTAAATGCAGTTTGATATTTTATAAAGCTTAAAAACAGGCAAAACTAAACAATTTGTTATATATATTACACTGTATCTATATATATTGTATTAAAAGCAAGGTAATAAGAAACACACAACTCAGAATAGAAGTCACCTTTGGAGGTGGTGGCAGATATATGGAAAAGAGGAAGAAAACAGAAAAAAAGAGATTGCTAAAGAGTCAGTTTCCTGATTGAATGATGGGTTTGTGTACGTTTGGATTAATAAATTGTGTATATGTGATGAACATTTTTGTCTAATAAAATCTTATATTAAGCAGAAAGAAATTTAAAGCATTTTTAAAAGCAAATAAATTAGTGAAAACACTTGCAACACATATGACAAGAAGCAATACTATTTTGAAATAAATATAAAGATCTCATACTATTCTAATGTAAGACCTAAATATTAAAAATGCATGAAGAAACTAAGCAATTAATAAAAATAAATAAGCATTTGAATACTATAATTCAGTTTCAATAAGATTTAAGAGGTTAATTTAAAATGATAAAATAACACTCAGGGGTGCCTGGGTGGCTCAGTCGGTTAAGTGTCCAACTCTTGATTTCGGCTCAGGTCATGATCTCACGGCTCATGGGTTTGAGCCCCGTGTCAGGGCAGAGCCTGCTTGGGATTCTCTCTCCTTCTCTCTCTGCCACTCCCCTGCTCTCTCTGTCGCAATAAATAAATAAACTTAAAAAAATAAAAAGATAAAACAAAATACCAGTCTACAACTTTGGCATTAATTAAAATTATCAAAAATATGAAAAATACAGAAAAGAAATATATCAGATTTATAAAACACAACTTACAAAATTCTTAAAGTAATTACAATATAAAACTTAATTACACCACTTCAATAATCACTCATAGGGTCTTATCTAAATCTATTTGAATTATTTCCAAGTGATGGAAACATACACAGCCAATACAATTTTGTATCATAAGTGAATATATGTTGTAATAGATATGTTAAAGAAATATACAGGTAATAACCCGTAGCATAGTATAATACTAATTTTCTTTATAATATTATATATTAATATAAAGATATATTAAAAATTGGTTTTCAAAGTTGTAGGTGTGTTTTTCTCTTGGTGTTAAAATTAGGTATGTTTTCTTTACCATGTTTATTCTCTTTGATTTCTATATTTGCTTTATTAACTTTTTCTAATTTTAAAAATACATTATGCTTAAATATGCATATTTTTTCAATGAGACTTCCGAAATTATTTTCACATGTTCTATTGACCTCAAAATAATTGTTTTGGGTGGTGATTAGGGGGAAGGCGGGGTGAGGAAGTGTAGGCCCAGGAAGTAGTTATCCCATAGAACTCAGAAGCGAAAACAGGAATTCAATAGCAGGATGTAAATTACCACACGGACAAGAGATTCTGTTGAGCGCAGCATCTGCCAAAATCTGAAGAAACAAAATATAGCAAGATGGAAATCCATGCCTCTCTGGTATACGTTAGATGACTTCAGTGATTTAAACCCAAAACAGTAAAGAACTATTCTTCCAAAGGAAAGGGCACAAAACTTCTTTTATCCTACGAAAATGTCACAGGCTTAGATCTTGTTTGTGATGGAAAGCCACCACATGGTTTGCATCAGGATATTTTAGCATGTGACATTAAAAGTTTGCATATGTGTCCGAATCTATATTGAGGCTTCTGGAGGTGTTTTAATCAGTATTTCAGGGCTACTTATTTTTACCTCTCGACTCTTTGGTCTACCTGCTCCCCAGGTTTTTTCTTTCTTTCTTTTACCATGCTTTTCTATCTGATTTTATCACCCCACTTTGTTAATTCATTGCTCATTTGTTGAGAATGAGGTATGCACCAGATTTGGTGCTTTGTTATGGGAAAAGAGCGATGAAAAAAAGGTTCTTCCCTGCATCGTACTGGGTGGCTTCTGACTGAAATGTACAAGCCACCCGACCTTTGTGGTCCACTGTACTGATAACTGCTGGTTGAGGTCATGATTATTTACCAAAGCCACCCACTTTGCCAGTATCTCACTATTTATTTTTTTTTATTTATTTTTTCAATATATGAAATTTATTGTCAAATTTGTTTCCATACAACACCCAGTGCTCATCCCAAAAGGTGCCCTCCTCAATACCCATCATCTCACTATTTATTTTTAATTTAATTACTGTTGTCTCTCTCTCTCTCTTTTTTTTTTTTTTTTTTTTTATTTTCGAGGGAGACAGAGAGCTGTCAGCACAGAGCCTGATGCAGGCTTCCACCCCACAGATCGTGAGATCATGACCTGAGACAAGATAAAAGAGTCTGACACTCAAACTACTGCACCCCCCAGGTGCCCCATAATAGCTGCTGTTTTTTCTTCCATTTTCCCTTTTTTTCCCTCCCTCCTTTCTTTCTTTTTCTTTCTCTCTTTCTCTCCCTTCCTCCCTCCCTCCTTTCCCTCCTTCTGTCCTTCTTTCTTCTCTTTCTTTCTGATTTTTTTCAGATGAATAAATTTAGGGGGTCTAACTTACAGCATGGTAATTACAGTTAATACTGTGCTAAGTATTTGAAAGCTGGGAAGAGAGTAGATCTTTAGCTGTGAATAATTTAGCCATAAATAATTGTATCAACTCTGCCGTTGTACACCTTAAACTTACATGATACGTCAATTGTATCTCAAAGAAGCATCTCACTATTTCATCTACAGACTCTGTCACCTTCCTCACTCCTCTCTCCCTTTGCAGCTTATTCTCAGTTCTGCAACTTGTAACGTTTACATCCATGTGTGGGAAAAGAATGAATTGAAATAGGGAAGAGCAAGAACTTATTCCGAGAGTCATTTGGAGACTTCAAATATTTTATTTTATTTTATTTTATTTTATTTTATTTTATTTTATTTTATTTTATTTTATTATTTTATTTTATTTTTTAATTTAAAGTCAACTGAGTTAACCTACATTGCAGTCTTGGCTTTAGGAGTAGAATCCAGTGATTCATCTCTTATATAGGACACCCAGTCCTCATCCCAACAAGTGCCCTCCTTAATGCCCATCGCTCATTTAGCCCAGCCCCCCCCCCCCACCTACCTGCCCTCCAGTAGCCTTCAGTTTGTTCTCTGTGTTTAAGAGTCTCTTATGGTTTGCCTCCCTTTCTCAAATTCCACAGATGAGTGAAAACATGACTATCTGTCTCTCTCTGACTGATTTATTTTGCTTAGCACAATACCCTCTAGTTCCATCCACATTGCTGCAAATGGCAGTATTTCATTCGTTTGGTCGCCAAGTAGTATTCTATTGCATATAAACCACATCTTCTTTATCCATTCGTCAGTTGATGGACCTTTGGGCTCTTTCCATAATTCGGCTATTGTTGGTAACATTTAATCAGGGTATGCTACATAAAATTAGCATTTTAGAAAGATTATTTTAAGAGAGTATGAGAAAATTAATCATAGGGATTTACGGAAATAGATGTAGATTCATAAGGGTAATACACAACATTAGATAAGGAGACTTAGTAAGTTGACACCAACACACGCGAGAACGGACGAGAAGCTGAACAAATAGAACAGTAATGAACACGACAGAAGAGAGACGACTATTAAAGTATTGTTACCAAAACTTGTGACCCTCTACCTACCTAATGCCATCCTGCCAAATTCAACATTTTCAACTTTCTTGTTCATTTTCTAATTAAGTACATGGCATGCGGCAGGTTAAAGGTTAAATAACCGTAATCCTTTAAGGAACTCACACGAATAATGAAGAGCTGTAATTCATTAAGTTGACTTTGCTAGATGTGAGCTAGCTGTGGTTCTTGAACTATAGCAAGTCGTAGTAAAAAAAAAAAGTCTTTTTTAAAATTGTTTATGTATTCTCTTTTAAGTTTATTTATTTATTTTGAGAGAGAGAGAGAGAGAGAGAGAGAACAAAGTGGGGGAGATTAGAGAGAAAGGGAGAGAGAGAGAATCCCAAGCAGGCTCTGCACTGTCAGTGTGCGAGCCTGATGCAGGGCTGGAACTCATGAACAGCGAGATCATGACCTGAGCCGAAATCAAGAGTTGGTCGCTTAACCGACTGAGCCATCCAGGCACCCCAAAGGAGTCTTTTTTTTTTTTTAAAGTCAGACATTCAGCTGATTTTCTAGAAATTTGCTGGTCTTCAGTCATAAGCAAAATAGTCACAAGGAAGTATCAGGGCATCTTCAAAAGTCCTAACACTTGTCTAGGCCTCCTGTCTCAGGGCAAACAGCCTTTTCCAGCCCATGACACTTTGCCATCCTCATTTCCACCAAATGTCCATGAAGTGTAAGTTTAAAGGTTATCACTATTTCATATGTGCTCTGAAATATCTCCTAGCCGTATTTTCCTTTGTCCATTCTTGCTCTTTCGAGTCCATTAAAGTCTTGTTCTTTGTTTCCCTCGTTGCAATTTCTTTTCATTTCTCTTCTTTACTAAAAGTTATAGCAGAAAGATCAAGAGTTTGGACACAGCTGGCCCTGGGTTTAAATTACATTTTAGAATTTACTATATGAACTGACATAAATCAATTAGCCTTTAAATGCTTATTTTCGCTTTAGCAATGGAGACAATAATACCTACCTCTTAGGTGGCTTGTGAGAATTAGATTGAATGACGTAAAGCATTTACTACAGTACCTAGCATTTGGTAACAATAAATGTGTGTTTCTCATGTACACCTTATTGCCATTTTTACAACTTCATATCTTTGTCTGACTTCTACATTTTTTTAATGGTTATTCATTTTTGAGAGAGAGACAGAGAGAGAGAGAGAGAAAGTGTGAGTGAGGGAGGGGTAGAGAGAGAGAAGGAGACATAGAATCCAAAGCAGGCTCCAGGCTCTGAGCTGTCAGCACAGCGCCCTATGTGGGGCTTGAACTCAAGAACCGTGAGATGATGACCTGAGCTGATGTCAGATGCTTAACTGACTGAGCCACCCAGGCACCCCTATATTCTTGTCTGACTTCTAATCCATGGCTTTTATCGTTTGTTTTTGTTGACTTCGTTCATGATTTTCCCTTTTTTTTGGATTCGTATTCTGCCTCCATTATTGCTGATGCACAAAGTGCCACCAAAATTCCAAGATTTTTTATGTTTCTCATTTCCTCTCTATTTTCATCCTTACTGTATAATATTGATATCTATCTGTTGACAGACATCCTCCTACCATACCCACTCTCTTCCCAATGGCAGAGCAAAATAAAAGCAAACCCTTATCAACATGTCAAGAGTTTTGCCTCATTGTGAGACTATCTCTTTCCAAGTCTTAAGAAAGAATTCCCGGATCCTCTCATACATGCCTCGGAGGTGGGCTAATGATGTGAAAACAGGTCTGTTTGGAAAGGAGACCCTAAGATTAAGTTACTGGTACTTGAAAGAAGAAGTCATTGTAAAAGCTGAGGTCATGTTTCCCCTGTTCCTTCCTTGTCACATCAGGATGTGGGGCAGCAAAAATCTGCCTGGTAGGTCCCACAGAGTAAGGGGAACTATAAACTGCGACCCTAAACTTTCAAAAAGGTCCATATTTTGCACTAAAAGATTTATGTGGTTTTTACTTAAAAGGTAAAACATGTGGCCAGATTTGTTTACTTTGGCACACATATTACTGTGTGTGCTAAAGGACTCAGATGGAAATGACATAACTCACAGCTGGATTTTCTGTCTTTCTTTTTAGAAGTTTATTTATTTTATGTTGAGAGAGGGAGACAGCACGGGCAGGGGAGGGACCGTGAGGGGTGGGAGGAGAGAGAATCTGAAGCAGGCCCCACACTGTCACCGAAGAGCCCAATGCAGGGCTTGAACTCACGAACCTCTACGTCATGACCTAGCCGAGACCTAGTCGGAACGCTTAACCCACCGAACTTCCCAGGCGCCCCTCGCAGTCGGATTTTCTATGAAACTTTTGCTGATGTCAACATAAGCATGGATAAACACATTTGAAAATATTCTATAATCTGCGAGAATGTTTAAAATTGAGTCCT
Source organism: Panthera uncia (assembly GCF_023721935.1). Lineage (NCBI taxonomy): Eukaryota > Metazoa > Chordata > Mammalia > Carnivora > Felidae > Panthera > Panthera uncia. The sequence continues at coordinate 41,043,515 of NC_064809.1, forward strand.
TGAAGATTAGATATTTTTTAAAAGTTTTTATTTATTTATTTTGGGAGAGACAGAGACAGTACGAGTGCGGGAGGGGCAGAGAAAGAGGGAGGATCCCAAGTAGCAGCCCAATGCGGGGCTTGAACTCGTGAACCATGAGCTCATGCCCTGAGCCGAAGTCAAGAGTCAGAGGCTAAACTCACTGAGCCACTCAGGCACCCTGGAAAATTAGATTTTTAATGTTAATGGTTATGTGAAATAAAATAAAGTTTAGTCACCCAATGAGTTGGGAAAACATCAACTTATTTGTTTTTTCAATTTTGCTGCTTGTATACTTCTTTTTATTATTCTATATATCACAGTTGAATTAATGAATGACAGTTGTCTTGACAAAATGCACTTGTGTGATTATTGTGAACTGAACCAGCAACTATTTTCATGGAATACGATTTTATTAGAAAGAACAACTGGCAAACTTTGTTTATTCAAACCTGGGTATTTGGCAAAAATTTTCTCAAAAGTAAACAAAATAGGCCTGCCACTTCAAAGAAGACAACTGACAATATTTGTTACCAATGCTGTTGGTGGAAACCAGTAGAAGTAGTTTCTTAGCTCACAGTGATTGTTGTATATTTTATTTTATTTATTTATTTATTTATTTATTTATTTTAACGTTTATTTATTTTTGAGACAGAGAGACAGAGCATGAACAGGGGAGGGTCAGAGAGAGGGAGACACAGAATCTGAAACAGGCTCCAGGCTCTGAGCTGTCAGCACAGAGCCCGACGCGGGGCTCGAACTCACGGACCTCGAGATCATGACCTGAGCCAAAGTCGGCTGCTTAACCAACTGAGCCACCCAGGCGCCCCTGATTGTTGTATATTTTAATGGGCTTATACATCCTATTCTGCTTCTTTGGGAAAATGTCCTTTTCTTCCTCATGTTTTATCTGTTAATAGTTATTGTTCACATCTTCTGATAAACCCACATCTTCCTGATTATAGTGATAGGTCCAAGGAAAAGTCAACAAGTCCATCAGGGTACTTGTCAGGATTTTTCATACCATACTTCTATATGGAGGAGGCGGATTAATAAAAATGAAGCTAACGTACAGAAATTAAAATGAGATATAAGAGAATAAAGACTTCAGATAAGTACCTTAGCTCTTATAAATGTTCATTATTAAATTCAAAAGCTTTGTCCTTCCTTGTCCCTTCCTAGTCAACCTAGATACTTAGCAGATCACAAAACAAAGGTTAAATAAAATTATGCTGCAATTAACATCAAATGTGTTATTAAGGAGTCCAATTAAATTTCAGTACTCACTAGGTATGAGCCAGTTATACCTCTGACACTGTCTCTTTTTCTCTTCTCAGAACAGAGGTAAATGGCCAAGTCAGAAACAGAAGAAAAACAGGAAGAACTTTTTCTGGGAAAGCGGGACATAAAACAAGCATTGGGGAAATATAATTTACTATCCAGCACAAGGTCATATGATTGAGACAATGGAGGGTAAAAAGGTTGGGGGGGGGGGAGGTACTGAAACTGGGTCTGGTACCTAGTTTCTCAGCCACAACTTCCTGAAATTTTCAAAATGCAGGATGACTGGAACCATTTTCACTTCTTTGACATTTTCTTGCTGACACAATGCAGAGCAAACTATTGCTGGTAAATGTGTGAGCTTTGATCTCACAGGAGTGAGAACTAAAAACATAGAACAACGAAAACCTGGTTGCGGCTATGCTCTGACAAAATGTACGTACGGACACTTACCTCCACAGCAAACCTGCTTCTGTTTTGGCCTTCCTCCATTGCCAGTCTCCAAAGTTCCCTCCCTCAGACATTTGGCAGTAAGCAATTCCTACTATAAATGTTTGCGTCTCTTTCTCACCTTCACAGTGAGCAGGCACAATGAATGTGATAACCTTCTCTTTTGGCAGTGGCTGGATATTCCGCTTTAAGGACTCCCATCAGGCTACAGCTGAGGCCATAATTTCACTTCGAGATTTGACAGAGGAAAGATCTGCTGCCATGGTCACTGGGTCACTGTTATGGCCTGAATTGCATCGTCCCCAAATTTGTAGGCTGAAGCTCTAACCCACAATGTGACTGCACTTGGAGATGGGGCCTTCAGGGAGGTAATTAAGGTTAAATGAGGTTATAAGGGTGGGACCCCAAACCAATAGGATTGGCGTCCTTATATGAAGACGAGAAGACACCAGAGAGCTCTCCTTCTGCATGCACACAGAGGAAAGGCCGTGTGAGAACTTGACGAGAAGGTAACCAACCGTCTGCAAGCCAGGAAGATCTCTCACGACACACCAGATCTGCCAACACCTTGATCATGGACTTCTAGTCTCCTGAACTTTGAGAAAATAAATTCCAGTTGTTTAAGTCACCCAACCTGTCGTATTTTGTTATGGCATCCCAAGCTGAATATATAGTCACTAATAAGGTTGTCGGCAGGATCCAGTGTGTTATGGGATATTGCATTTGAGGGACACTGTTTCTTGCTGACTGAGACAGAGGCTTCATTCAGTTCCTTGCCATATTGACCTCTCCATAGAGCAGAGAGAGCATGAACTCTTGCAGCAAGAGAGACTACCAGAAAGATGGAATCACAGTCATTTATAACCTAATCTTCAAAGGGACATCTCAGCATTTTTTGCTGTATTTTATTCATTAGAAGTAAGTCATGAGGCCTAGCCCACACACAAGAGAAGGAGATTACACAAGTCATGGTTACTTGAAGAACATAATTGGGAAGAATCTGAGGAAGAATCTACAGCAAAGACTGAACAAAGACAGAACAGGACATACGAGAGCTGTGGAACAATACGTAACAGTGCCACATACTTGTAATTGGAATGCCAGGAGGAAAATGGTGATGGAATGGGGCAGAAAAAATGACGGTCAAGAATTAATGATAGACCCCAAACCACAGGTCCAACATACTTAAAGAACACCAAACGAGATGAGAGGTACACACACACAGAGTGTACTATGTTCAATTGAGAAAGAAAGAGAGAGAGAGGATGAGAAAGTTGAAGTCCACCAGAGGAAAAAAGTCACATGACATAGAGAGGAATGAGAAATCATTATAGTAGACTTCTTATCAAGATGATGCTTCATAAAGACAGTGAAAATGACATCTATTAAGATCTGAATGAAAGAAACTAACCTATCAACCCAGAACTACAGGGCACAGTGAAAATATTTTTCAAAACTAAAGGAGAAAGTTTTAAAATTCCTCAAACAAAACTTGATAGAAATAATTACCATCATTAATTACCACCAAGTTAATTCCAAAGAATAAACCAGGGGAAAGGGAGAATAATAGAGTGGAGAAATCCAGTAAACCCCACCTCAACCAAATAATCAAGGGTTACATCCCCTGCAATGACATGTATATATCATGTATCCCCTTGGTATTTCAGGATGAATAAGGCGACTCACTTCTTATTTTCTAAATACCGGTATAGTTAATGTACAATGTTATATTACTTTCAGGCGTATAACGGAGTAATTCAACAATTCTATACATTCCTTAGTGCCCACATGATAAATGTACTCTTCATCCCCCTTCACCTACCTCACCTATCCCTTGCCTCATCTTCCCTCTGCTAACCACCATTTTGTTCTCTATAGTTAAGAATCTGTTTTTTGGTTTGACTCTTTTTTTCTTTGCTCACTTTTTTTGTTTCATAAATTCCACATATGAGTGAAATCGTGTGGTACTTTTCTTTCTCTAACTAACTTATTTCATTCATCATTATAACTTCTAGATCCATCCATGTGGTTGCAAGTGGCAAGATTTCATTTTTTATGACTAATATTCCACTCTGTGTGTGTGTGTCAGGAAGAGAGAGAGAGAGAGAGAGAGAGAGAGAGAGAGAGAGAGACCTCTTCTTTATTCATTGATCTATCGATAGACACTTGGGCTGCTTCCTTAGTTTGCCTATAGTATATAGTCCTGCAATAAACATAGGGGTGCGTGCATCTTTTTGAATTTATGTTTCCCTATTCTTTGGGTAAATACCCAGTAGTGGAATTGCTGAATCATATAGTAATTCTATTTTTAATTTTTTGAGGAACCTCCATATTGTCTTCCATAGTGGCTGCAACAGCTTGCACTCCCACCAATGGTGCACGAGGGTTTCTTTTGTCCACATCCTTGCCAACACTAGTTGTGTCTTGTGTTTTTGATTTTAGCCATTCTGACAGGTGTGAGGTGATATCTCCTTGTGGTTTTGGTTTTAATTTCCCTGATGATGAGTGATGTTGAGCATCTTTTCATGTGTCTGTTGGCCATCTGGATGTCTTCTTTGGAAAAATGTCTGTTCATGTCTTCTGCCCATTTTTAATTGGATTATTTGGGTCTGTGTGTGTGTGTGTTGAGTTGTATAAGTACTTTAAATATTTTAGATACTGGGGCACCTGGGTAGCTCAGTCAGTTAAACTTCCAACTCTTGATTTGGCTCAGGTCATGATCTCATGGTTTGTGAGATTGAGACTCACCTTGGGCTCTGTGCTGACAGTGGGGAGCCTGCTTGGGATTCTTTCTCTCCCTCTCTCTCTGCTCCTCTCGCACTTGCTCTCTCTCTCTCTCTCTCTCTCTCAAATAAATAAATAAACATTACTAAAATAAATATTTTGGACACTAACCCTTATCAGATATGTCATTTGCAAATATACTCCCATTCAGTACGTTGCCTTTTAGTTTTCTTGATTATTTCCTTTGCTTTGTAGAAGCTTTTTATTTTAATGTAGTCCCAATAGTACATTTTTGCTTTTGTTTCCCTTGCCTCAGGAGACATATCTAGACAAATGTTGTTACAGTCAAGTCAAAGAAATTACTGCCTGTGTTCTCTTCCAGGATTTTTATGGCTTCAGATATCACATGGTAGGTCTTTAATCCGGTTTGGATTTATTTTTCTGTATGGTGTAAGATAGTAGTCCAGTTCCATCCTTTTGCATGTAGCCTTCCAGTTTTCCCAATTCCATTTGTTGAAGAGACTACACTTTTCTCATTGCATATTCTTGCCTCCTTTGGCAAAGATCGATTGACCAAATAATTGTGGGTTTATTTCTGGACTCTCTATTCTGTTCCATTGATCTATAGGTCTCTTTTTGTGTGTGCTGGGATCATACTGTTTGGATTACTATAGCTTTGTAGTATATCCTGAAATCTGGGATTGTGATACCTCCAGTTTAGTTCTTCTTTTAAAGATTGCTTTGGCTATTTGGGGTCTTTTGTGGTCCCATACAAATTTTAAGATTATTTGTTCTAGCTCTATAAAAAACACCTGTGGTATTTTGATAGGGATTGCCTTGAACGTATGGATTGCTGTAGGTAGTATGGACACCTGAGCAGTATTTGTTCCTCCAATCCATGAGGATTCCATTTCTTTGTATCATCTTCAATTTCCTTCATCAATGTCTTATAGTTTTCAGAGTACAGGTCTTCCACTTCCTTAGTTTATTCCTAGGTATTTTATTATTTTTTTTAAGTTTATTTCTTTATTTACTTAGAGAGTGTGAGTGAATGGTGGGAAGGGACAGAGGGAGAGGGAGAGAGAATCCCACACAGACTTTGCACCGCACAGTGCAGAGCTCAACACAGGGCTTGATTTCATGAAGAGTGAGATCGTGACCTGAGCCAAGATAAAGAGTTGGATGCTTAACCGACTGAGGTACCCAGGTGCCCCTTTATTATTGGTGTAATTATTATTGGTGTAATTGTAAATGGGATCGTTTCTTAATTTCTCTTTCTGCTACTTTATTATTAGTGTGTAGAACACAACAGATTTCTGTATGATTTTGTATCCTGCAACCTTGATGAATTCATGTATCAGTTCTAGTATCTTTTTTTGTAGAGTCTTTAGGGTTTTCTGTGTATAGTATCATATTATCTGCAAATAGTGAAAGTTTTATTCCTTCCTCACCAATTTGGATGACTTTTATTTCTTTTCCTTATATGATGCTGTGGCTAGGACTTCCAGTACTATGTTGAATAAAAATGGCGAGGGTGTACGTCCTTGTCTTGTTCCTGATCTTAAGAGAAAAGCTCTCAGTTTTTCACCATTGTGTATGATGTTAGCTTGGGTTTACATATATTATCATGAAAAATAACATTTTATTATGTTGATATATATTCTCTATAAACCTACTTTGTTGAGGGTTTTTTTTTATTATGAATGGATATTTTTCTTTGTCAAATGTTTTTTTCTGTATCTATTGAGATGATTATCTGATTTTTATTCTTTCTCTTATTGGTGTGATATATCACGTTGATTTGTAAATATTGAACCATGCTTGCATCCCATAAAAAAAGTCCCACTCGATTGTGACAAATTATTCTTTTAACGTATTGTTAGATTTGGCTTGCTAATATTTTGTTGAGGATTTTTGCATCTATGTTCAATCAGAGATATTGGCCCACAGTTCTCTTGTGTGTGTTTGTGTGTGTTTGTGTGTGTGTGTGTGTGTGTGTGTGTGTGTGTGTGTGTTTTCTTTATCTGGTTTTGGTGTCAGGATAATGCTGGCCTCAAAGGATGAATTTGGAAATATTCCTTTATCTTCTATGTTTTGGAAGAATTTGAGAAGAATAGGTATTTACTCTTTAAATGTTTGGTGGAATTCACTTGTGAAGCCATCTGGTCTTGGATTTTTGTTTCCTGGGAGTTTTTTGATTGCTGACTCAACTTCATTGCTGGTAGTTGGTCTGTTCAAATTTTCTATTTCTTCTTGATTCAGTTTTGGGAGGTTATATGTTTCTAGAAATTGATTCATTTCTAAATTGTCCAGTTTGTTGTCATATATTTTTCATAATATTCTCTTATTATCTTTTATATTTCTGTGGCATTGTTTTTTGTTTGTTTGTTTGTTTGTTTTCAGCTCTGATTTAATTTGAGTCCTCTCTGTTTTTGGGTGTATTTTTTGATGATGAGTCTGGCAAAAGGTTTAATCAATTTTGTTGATCTTTTCAAAGAACTAGCTCCTGTTTTCATTGATCTGTTCTATTGTTTTTTGGTTTTTTTAGTTTCTATTTCATTTCTTTCTGCTCTGTGCTTTATTATTTTCTTCCTGCTGCTTCCCAAAGATTTTTAACTACTTTGTTTTCATTTTTATCTGTTTCCATGTATTTTTTATTTCCTCTTTGATTTCTTGGCTTACCCATTTGTTGTGTAGTAGCATGTTATTTGACCTCCATGTGTTTGTGGTCTTTCCAGATTTTTTCTTGCGGTTGATTTCTAGTTTTATGGCATTGTGGTCAAAAAAGATGCATGGTATGACTTCAATCTTTTTTAATTTTCTGAGACTTGTTTTGTGGACTGATATGTGATCTATTCTGGATAATGTTCCATGTACACTTGAAAATAACGTGTATTCTACTGTTTGGGGGATGGGTTGTTCTGAATATGTCTGTTAAATCCATCTTGACCCAATGTCAAAGTCATTGTTTCCTTGTTGATTTTCTGTTTAGATGATCTGTTCACTGATGTAAGTGGGGTGTTAAAATCCCCTACTGTTATTGTATTACTATCGATTATTTCCTTTATGTTTGTTATTAGCTGCTTTATGTATTTGATTGCTCTCATGTCAGGTGCATAAATACTTACAATTGTTATATCTTCTGGTTGGACTGTCCATTTGTGATTGTAGAGTGTTCCTCTTTCTCTCATGTTATAGTCTGTTTTAAAGTCTATTTTGTACAATATAAGTATTGCTGCCTCAGCTTTCTTTTCACTTTTATTTGCATGATAAATGCTTTTCTACCCTTTCACTTGCAATCAGCACGTGTCACTAGGTCTGAAATGACTCTCTTGTAGGCAGCATATGGATGTGGCTTGTTTTTTTTTAAATCATTCGGTCACCCTATGCCTTTTGATTGGAGCATTTAGTCCCATCTACATTCAAAGTAATTATTGATAGGTATGTATGTACTTATCGCCATTGGTTACTTGTTTTGTGGTTGTTTTTGTAGTTCTTCTCTGTTTCTTTCTCCTCTTGCTCTCTTCTATTTTGGTTTGCTGGCTTTCTTTAATGATATATTTGGATTCCTTTCTCTTTATTTTTTGCCTATCTGTTAGTGGTTTTTGATTTGTGGTTACGACTCAGTTTGTATATAGCATCGTATGCATATAGCAGTCTATGTTAAGTTGATGGTCGCTTAAGTTTGAATTTATTCTCTACTTCTCTCCCCACCATGTTTTAGGTATATTTTGTCATACTTCACATCATTTTATTTTGTGAATCTCTCGACTGATTTTTACAGATATACTTAACTTTACTACTTTTTCCTACTTGTGGTCTTTCTTTTCCGCTGAAAGAGTGTCCTTTAACATTTCTTGTGGGGCTAGTTTAGTGGTGATGAATTCTTTTAGCTTTTGTTTGGGAAACTTTATTTCTCCTTCTGTTCTGAATGATAGCTTTTCTGAATAGAGTATTCTTGGCTGCAGGTTTTTTCTTTCCTCTCTTTGAACATATCATGCCAGTACCTTCTGGCCTGCAAACTTTGTGCTGAAAAATCAGCTGGTAGCCTTGTGGGATTTCCTTTGTATATAACTTCTTTCTTTTCTCTTGCTGCTTTTAAAATTTAAAGATTATTATTTTTTAAGGTGATTTAAGTGGCCAAGTAATATAGACATGAAAGATGAGAACATTTGAGACTCTCAAGAAAGTTAGACTTGGAGCAGAGAGACATAGGCAAAACTTTTGGTAATATAGATTTGGTCCTCTTTTCTGTTGAGGTGACCAGACTCTATTCTTGCCCTGTTTCATCAAAGTATCTAGGTTCTCTACAAATAGTATCACAAATTATGTGTAAGTGGATATAAGACTATGAAAGTTGGAAATGTCTTCATCCATATAAACTAAATTTCACTTTGAAAGTCAGTATATATCATATGATGGTTAAAAGCATGGCCTCAAGAACCAAAGTACTCGGCCTCAAATTTCAGCCCTGTCACTTATTAGTTGCATATCTTTAGGCAAGTCATTTAACTTCTCTGTCCTTCAGTTTTCCCAAATCTAAAATGCGTATTAAAAAGTATGTAACCTTGTCAGATTATTGTGAGGATTAAGTTGTTAACTAATGTGAAACATTTAAAGCAGTCCCTGGTACATAGTAAGTACCACGTGCTAACTACTCTTACATGGAGTAGAATTTCACCATCCAGGGACATGTTGAGCAACAAAGGGGGCAGGACACATTACTATTAATACTCTCTCAAACAATTGCAATAATTCTGAAAGCACAATCTCAATTTTCATTTACCTCCTACTAGTGTATTAATAAGGAGGTGTTTTGTTTTAATTTTTTTTTAATGTTTACTTATTTTTGAGAGAGAGACAGAATCCGAGTGGGGGAGGGGCAGAGAGAGAGGGAGACACAGAATCCGAAGCAGGCTCCAGCCTCTGAGCTGTCAGCACAGAGCTCGACGTGGGGCTCGAACTCACGAACTGTGAGATCATGACCTGAGCTGAAGTCAGACACTTAACTGACTGAGCCACCCGAGTGCCCCTAAGGAGGTGTTTTAACAACTGATATCTCATACATAATTTTGGTAAAATAAATCTAAATATAGGGAGAAACTCTTTTTGTATTATATATTATTCTAAAATATGTACATAAATATTTACATTAATTATTACATAGGTGGGGCTCCTACAAGTGTATACTATAATTTGACATAGATATATACATTTATATGTGTGTGTGTGTATATATATATATATATAAATTTCTTTTATTCACATATACAGTAATGGGGGAACAGTACATGACATATAATTGGGTATTTAATGTGCAATGCCTGACAAAAAGTAGGTATTTAGTAAATATTGTTTATTAAAAGATTAAATGATTAAATGATTTAATTAGTTTATGTCCAATATATGTTTGAAATTGACAAGAGGAATGAAAACAATAGGAAGTGACCCAAATTTCATGATTCTACAAGATTGTGGCTTTGAAGCCCTAAATGCTAGAACAGAGTGTACTCAATACCAGAATACTGAGAAAGGGTTAAAAATCTATTCGCGACTAACACTGGAATATTTAACAACAGACTCTAAGCTTAGTGTTGAGCTGTTATAAATCTTTCTTTAGATTTATCTTCTATGTTAATATGTAATATGGATACGTGATTTTTATTAAAATATAAACTTTCCTTATGATAACTTACACTTATATAGAAAAGACATAATTTGCATATTCATTTCAGTTTTAGTTACACTGTCTTAAGGAACAAGGAAGTGAACCATTCAGTCTTTGTACCTTTACCGGGTGTTGCTGTGCAGATTTTTTTTAATTTTTTTTTTTTTAACGTTTATTTATTTATTTTTTGAGACAGAGAGAGACAGAGCATGAACGGGGGAGGGTCAGAGAGAGAGGGAGACACAGAATCTGAAACAGGCTCCAGGCTCTGAGCAGTCAGCACAGAGCCCGATGCGGGGTTCGAACTCACATACCGCGAGATCGTGACCTGAGCCGAAGTCGGATGCTTAACCGACTGAGCCACCCAGGCGCCCCTTGTGCATATTTTATCGGGGACCAGAATTACATATTGGGAACCAATTAGGAACCAATAAGATTCATGCCTTGTAGAGATAACAATGTATTATTAACCTTTCAATAATCATTAACTTTCCCTTTCTTAGAAAAAGAGCTAAGAACTAACACATGAAATCAGCAAAGTCTCAGGATATAAAATCAATGTACAAAAATCTGTTGCATTTCTATACACCAATAATGAAGCAGCAGAAAGAGAAAGCAAGGAATTGATCCCATTTATAAAAACAATAATATACTTAGGAATAAACCTAACCAAAGAAAGAAAAGATCTTCACTCCAAAAACTAAAGAATACTTATAAAACAAATTAAAGAGCACACAAAGAAATGGAAAACATTCCATGCTCATGGATTGGAAGGGCAAATATTGTTAAAATGTCTATACTGCCCAAAACAATCTACATATTTAATGCAATACCTATCAAAATACTACCAGAATTTTTCACAGAGCTAGAACAAACAATCCCAAAATTTGTATGGAACCACAAAAGACCCCAAATAGCCAAAGAAATCCTGAAAAAGAAAAACAAAGCTGGAGGCATCACGATTCTGGACTTCAAGCTATATAACAAAGCTGTAGTCATCAAGACAGTATGGTACTGGCACAAAAACAGACACATGGATCAATGGAACAGAATAGAAAATCCAGATAGGGACTCACAACTATATGGCCAAATCATCTTCAAAAAAGCAGGGAAGAATATCCAATGGAAAAAAGACAGTCTCTTCAGTAAATTATACTGGGAAAACTGGACAGAAACATGCAGAAGAATAAAACTGGACCACTTTCTCACACAAGACACAAAAATAAATTCAAAATGGATGAAAGACGTAAATGTAAGACAGGAAACCATCAAAATCCTAGAGGAGAACACAGGCAGCACCCCTTTTGACCTTGGCCACAGCAACTTCTTATTAGACACATCACTGAAGGCAAGGGAAACAAAAGCAAAAATGAACTATTGGCACGTCATGAAGATAAAAATCTTCCACACAGTGAAGGAAGTAATCTACAAAACTAAAAAGCAGACTATGGAATGGGAGAAGATATTTGCAAATGACATATCTGATAAAGGGTTAGAATCCATAATCTATAAAGAACTTACCAAATTCAACACTCAAAAACCAAATAATCCAATTAAAAATGGGCAGAGCAGGTATTTCTCTAAAGACGTACATATTACCAATAAACATGTAAAAAGATGCTCAACATCACTCATCATCAGGGAAATGCAAATAAAAAACCACAGTGAGGTACCACCTCGCACCTGTCAGGATGGCTAACATTAACAACACAAGACACAACAGGTGTTAGCAAGGATGTGGAGAAAGGGGAACCTTCTTGCACTGCTGGTGGGAATCCAAACTGGTGCACCCACTCTGGAAAACAGTACAAAGTTTCCTCAAAAAGTTAACAATAAAAGCACCCTATGACCCAGCAATTGCACTAATAGGTATTTACCCAAATGATACAAAAATACTGATTTGAAGGGGTACATGCACCCAAATGTTTATAGCAGCATTATTAACAATAGCCTAACTATGAAGAGAGCCCAAGTATCATTTGACTGATGAATAAAGAAGATGTGGTATCTATAGACAATGGAATATTACTCAGCCATCAAAAGGAATGAAATCTTGCCATTTACAACGATGTGGATGGAACTACAGTGTATTATGCTAAGTGAAATAAGTCAATAGAGAAAGACAAATAGAATATGATTCCACTCATATGTGGAATTTAGGAAACAAAACAGATGAACATATGGGAAGGGGGAAAAAAAGAGAGAGGGAATTATGTGTAAATGATGAATCACTGAATTCTACTTCTGAAATCAATATTACACTGTATGTTAACTAACTACAATTTAAATAAAAATTTGAAAAAAAAACTAAAGGAAAACAAATTTGTTTTGATTTGGTAATAAGAAGAAAATTGTTATTTAAACCAAACTAGAAAAAACATATATGCAAATGAAAACATCTTCAAATGAAAAGACATCACGTTACATTTATCAAACCCCTCAAAAAATCAGAAAGCCTACTCAGAAATTCATAAAATCAAGACCAGGAAGTTAAGACAAATTCAAATTAGCAATATTCCTTTTTATTTAATCCCTTTGACAGTCTTAAAAACAGCTTTGAATAGTTACATTCACCAATTTAATTTTTACAAATTCAGCAGCCTTCTTTGGGATACGAGGAGATACAGGAACGTACTGTAATCTTCAGTGGACGAGGGGGATTCTTCCTCTATTCAGTAGTTCAGGTCTTCTTCATCAAGGTGTCTTAAAGGCTGAACAAAAGCCATACATGGAAAAACTGTTATCTTCCTCTTCATACACACTTGTAAGGAATTCCATTATAATGTAATCTAATGTGTTCTATTACCACACGCATGTGTGTGTGCACAAAACACACACACACACACAAACTCACATGTATTAAACAGCATGTTACTTTCCTGAACAGAAAACTTAAATGCAGTGATCTGCAAACTTCAGTGGGCCCAAGAATGATGCCTTTTTCATAAAACTATGATGTATACCAAAATACCATTTTTACAAGCATCCCCATGTAATTCTGAAACAGTGCTTCAGCAGTGATTACACTTTAAGGAAAAAGTAGTTTAATGATTATTCATTACATCAGAATAATATTCCTATGTTCAAGATTATAAATCAAAAGGCATTTGTAGTCTTAATCTAATAATGTTATTAGATTTTAATGTTTCTCTACACATATATACACACACATGTAATCTTATAGATGTAAACATATTTAATTATATTTGATAACATGAGCACATAAATGGAATGATATTGCACGTTTGTGGGTGATTTTTCCTTTTTCAACTGGCTGCACCATAATTTTCTAGCCACTGCGTCACTGTCATTCACTTTTTCCAGCTTTTTGCCATTACTAACAATGCTGTGGGAAGGAATCATTATATGTGAGCTCTTTATCTGCATGGATGAAGTTCTCAGTGGGAGAAGTTCTGTATGAAAGGATGTGAAGCGTTTAAAAAATGATTAAGAGACATTTTTTAGGTTGCTTTCGGCAAAAGCTACCACACCTCTCATTTCCAATAGCAGTGTCTAAAATTTTCTCTGTATTCCCACCAGCGATATTGGCACTGTTTTAAATTTTTGGTGGCCTGTTTTATATAAAGTGATATCTCAGTGTTAATTGTAATTGGAACCTCCCAGACATACTGGTGAATTAGAGCATTTGTAAATGTCTAGGTGTCACTCGAAATTCATTCTGTGTGAGTTGTGTTTTCATAGCTTTGCCGAGTGATCTATCACATGCTATCCTTTAACAATTGTTAAGATATATGTATATAGATAGAGAGATCTATCTATCTACTCTCTCTCTCTCTCTCTGTCTATATGTATACTATATATACTATATATATATATATATATATATATATAGTAACACCTTGGTTTGCAATCATAATTCGTTCTAGAAACATGCTTGTAATCCAAAGCGCTCGTAGATCAAAGCGAATTTCATGAACCATTGGCTCATTGTGACCATGTGACTTTCGGCATCGCGTACTACTCATTGCAAGACATCACTTGTTTATCAAGTTAAAACTTATTAGAAATGTTTGCTCATCTTGCGGAACACTCGCAGAACAAGTAACTTGCAATCCAAGGTTTTACTCTATATATATTTATCCTTTTAATGCTATATATAATTTATTAGCTTCTATGTGTATATATGTACATAAATGATTTGACACTTTACATTTTTATACTTTTAAGAGTTCCGACTTTAATCCTGTGTCTCAGTCTGTATTTATTTCCACAACAAAACCATACTTTTGCTATATATAATTTCTAAATGTATAGTCCCCCCAAAATAGTTTTTTTAAAGATAGAAAATATCTGCACTATCTCATTTCACCATTTTTCTTTTTGATGTATAACTTAACAAATTTCTTGTCTATTCACTCTTTTCCCTTGTTACACTTCCTGCATGAAAAGCAAATTATAAAATGTAAACCCGATTGTGTCTTGCCCCAGCTTCATTTTTCAAAGTTCACTGCCTCCCTAACAGGAGCAGGCAAAGCCGCCCATTATAGGGGTCTACGCAACCTTTCTGCTTTGATTCTCACCACTTCTTCTCTCTCAGGTAGACTGCAAGATTTGCATTAAACGATCGTGCCTCTGTCAACAGTATCTTTTAGTTATGTGTCTTCAGTGCTCAGAACACCATTTGTCACCATAAACACATTCGATACATATGTTTTTCAAGATTTTTATTTTTAAGTAATCTCTACACCGAACGTGGGGCACAAACTAACAACCCTGAGATCAAGAGTTGCATGCTCTACCGAATGAGCCAGCCAGATGCCCCTGTTCAATACATATTTTGGAAGGAAAAACTTCTTATTGTTCCCCAAAGATGTGGTTCTTTTTTATGCCTCCATATTTTGTACATGCTATGTCCTTGCCCTAAAGTTGTCTATCTTTCAATCATCTGATATTTCCCTTGAGTATCACATCTTCCTCAGAATCTCAAACTTTCTTAGGAAAACTTTCTGTATTCTTACAGGCATTGTATACTACCTTTACCATAACATAACATTATACAAGTGTTGACATAAGTCTTTTCTCTTTCCCCAAATGACCCTTATAATATCTTGAAAAGATTTTTTTCATACTAATTTACACAGTTCTTCCTTAGCTCTATGATCTACCACTGTTATTGCTTAGAATATACAACTAAGAGTTAGCCAAGAGTCACATCGGGGCACCTGGGTGGCTCAGTCGGTTGAGTGACCGACTTCGGCTCAGGTCATGACCTCATGGTTTGTGAGTTCGAGCCCTGTGTCAGGCTCTGTGCTGACAGCTCAGAGCCTGGAGCCTGCTTCTGATTCTCTGTTTCCCTCTCTCTCTGCCCCTCCCCCACTCGTGCTCTGTCTCTGTCTCAGAAATAAATAAACATAAAAAAAATGAGTCACATCTGTAAAGAGCTGTTATATATTCTGAAAGTGGATATACATATATATTAATATATATGCAAACATGTGTATATATATTCTTTTTTCCTAATACCAGAGGAGTTCTCAACTTTCAAAAAAAAAATGTACCTGTTTTGAACAACATTGAATAAATTCTCCTCACTCACCTCCCTGGGTTATAATTCCCGTTTTCCTTTTCAGTGCACCTCAGAATGGTCTTCTTTTTCATCCAGAAACAGGAAGAGATTTAGACACAGAAATTAGCCCAGCATCACTAAAATCATCTGACTCACTGGGATTTTCTGAAAGGAAGAAAATAATTACTGGGAAATAAATCAGACCTCCCCTCAAGTGCCTTAGCAGCTCTTTGAACATCTAAACACATTGCCCACAATTAGGAAGGCAACCAAGTGTGATTTAAGGGGCACAGAAAGTCTTTCCCAGGCCTTGTACATGTTTTCCTGACACAGTTGCAGCAAATACCAAGTCCCTGGGATTCAAGAAGTGAGGTGGGCCCTTGTCAGATGGTAAGGAATACTGAGAAGGTGTTGAGCGTTTGTGGAGAAAGTGGGTATTGAGAGATTTCTCCCAACCCAGCAGAATTCTGCTGCCCAGAGACAGAATTCATGCACTGTCGCTAAGCAGAAGTTGGAGGACAAAGAAAGAAGAATCATGTAATGGGAAATCAGAGTAATCCTGTGAATAGTGATGGCTTCTATGGGATAAAGATACAGAAATTTTAAGCTTTCAGACTTTTAGGGGGAAATATAGTAAATAGCAAGTAAGAGAAAGGAAAGCAGCAGGAGGTAAGAAGGCAAGAAATTATGAGAGACGTGACGAGTGAAACCACCCTTTAGAAGATTAGTTTCTGTTTCAAGAAAATGAGGTCCAAGTCATAATATGCTTCTTGCATGGTTCCCTGTCCTTCCATCAGACATAATCATAGATCTCTAAGCCAGATCGCATGGTTGCAATTCTTATGTTCTCCAAGAGTAATCTGTCGTTCATTTCTGCCTCTCTTCCTTATGTGCATCATAACTTCCTATTCCATGTTCGAGATTCCTTTCCACTGCTGTGCACAGTGGAATGCCTCCACTGTAATTGTAGCTACCCGTCTGAACCCCAGGGCTACAGACCCTCAAAGAACCCTCAAAGAATCCACAGACCTGAGGCAGTCAGCACGTCCAGATCATCGGCTTTCAGACAAGAATTCATCTCCCGGTATTGAACTTGGTGGACAGAATTCTCTCCTCTCAAGGAAACTGACAACAGAGGCCCTAGGTTAGGGATCAGCTCGTAATAAAAGTCGCCCTCCCTACCAGTGCTTTTCTGCAGCAATGCAAACATACTGAATCTTTACCCATGCCCTTGTCTTGTTTCCATCCGTTCTACTACCAAGCTTTTCCCTTACAAGGCCATGATTAAAGTCAATAGGAGGAGGCGAAACCTCCCCTATTGCCATCACCTGACTTCCCAGTTTCTTCCCCTAAGGCAGGCAGTGGTCTTCTCTAACTCATCAGAACTTTAAAAAAAAAAAATCTCTCTAAAATCTCTCCTCTTCTCTCCATTCTCACTAAAGCCCCTGTCATTTTCCATCTGAACGATTTCGAAATGCTACCCTGGTCAATAACGTGGTCTTCCTTCAACCCCTCATACATCCTGTCATCAAACAGAACTTTCTGAAAAACAGCTTGACTACTTCACCCCCCCCACACACACACACACATAGTATTCTTTGACTATTAATCTTCTTACCATGGAGTACACGACTACATACTCTGTTCCTCCTCCTTCTACCGACTTACCGGCAGCTTCTCTCGTGCAACCCAACTTTTACTTCCCCTCAAAACAGCATATATGCCCATCCTTTAAGCTTCTCCACACTTGTACATATTTTTTCTCTTTCCCTATAAAGCACCTTACCCAGTTCTTTGAACTTGATTTTCAGAATGAGCCTCTTAGAAGCCTCCGATTCTCCCCTTGCCCCTCCAGTTAATTACTGCCTTTTCTGTGCCACTTTTTTCCTTATCCATCTTAGTGTACACTACCACATTGCACCTTATTTGTCTGCATGAATATCTCTTCCACTAGACTTGAAATGCCATGGAGACAAAAACACTTGACTATCGATGTCTGTATCTCCAGAGCCTAGCACGTTGCTTCACTGAACAGTAAAACTAATAAGAACTACATAGTGACAGCAAATAAGTATTTGGGCAAGAAAAGATTCCTCCTAAACCATATAAGCATATTCATCCCAAACTATCGATTCTATAATGTCCCAATTAGCATACAGATAGAGTGCAGAAATCATCAAACAGCCCAAACCCCTGTCTCCTCTGAAATCTTGTTCCCTCTTTTTGAGAAGCTGCTTAAATCTCTTCTAGATTCCATCCTTTTGGTTGTTTTATACTTGAGTCTAATATGCATATCCTTGCGTCTACTATGGATATATACTGAGATAATACGTATTTTATCCCAAGAAGCTTCAATCCCATAGAGACATGAGAAAGACCATAATTTGGCTGATACCTGTGAGCAGCTGTCGCCGTCTTCGCTTCTGAATCCACAAGAGGAGAGCAACGAGAAAGGCCAACAGAATGAGGCCAAGGATCCCAAATACGACAAGCGATGAGCGACCTAAGGGCAAGGAAGTATCACAAGAGACGATCATGTCTTAGCTGGAAGACCCAGATCTCTAGTACCATCCTTCTCTGAAATACAGGATTGCTGAAGTACACCTCAGATCTTCAGAACTACCTCTGACCTAAAGTCTCTTGGCAGAAAAGATTCTAAATAACACAGGCAATTGGACCCAGGCTCATAAACCCCACGATATACCTGCAGCCGTTGATGATCTCTGGGCCACGGCGATTTCTGCAGGAGAAAAGAGAAGACTCACTTTGGGGAGTAATATGTAGAACAAATATTTCTATTTCCTATGTGAGCCTTCGGTGCCCGGCAACCAAGTAGATTACTCTTCCCACCTAATACCAGGGTTCCCTTGTTTTCATTCCTTCCGTACAGAGATACATATAGTTACATGCTCTTCCTTTGGTGAAGCCAATGTACAACCATAAATGTTTTCTTCATTCCTTCAGATTGGAAGCATCATGATTCTCTTCCTACTAGATTCCCTGGGTTGATGCGTCTAGTCTTTGCACAGTGCGCTTCACTGCCCACCCCCTTTTTGCTGCCAGGGATTCCACGCTTAGTCCAGGCTCCAGATACTCACCTGAGCACCTCACAGCAGCATCTTCTTTGTGCCCACAGTCGCTGTGCCCCCAGGCTTTGGCAGGACAATCCCACAAGGAAGATTCATTTCCTTTGCACTTGACTTCATTGAGCCATATGGGCCCCGTCCCCTGACCACATGCTGCCTCTTTTAGTGCCTCTAAAGCTGGGCCACAGCCCAGCTGTCGACACACCACCTGCGCATCTTCAAGGTCCCAGGAGTCATCACACACCGTCCCCCAGGAACCTCCATGCCAGAGCTCCACGCGTCCGGAACAATTAGAGCTTCCTTCCTGCAGTCTTATCTTGTCTGAAAAGTCAGAGACACCCAGATCATTTCTGAGAACACAAAAACTTCCAAGAGATCACAGGGGAAAAGAGAGATTTTAAATTCTTTTTAAATCTCTGTTTGAATACTTGACTTATTTAATCTGCATTTAAAAATATATTTTAACAAAACCTATCCTTTTTGAAACTCTGTGTCTTTTCAGCAAACTGGGCGCATTTCATGCCTGCAACTCAGGAAATGTGAAATGAACGAAATGAACGTTGCATAATGTTAATTTCTCTCAAGGAGAAAGGGTTTAGGAGACAGGTACGTAAAAAAAAAAAAATCTCTTCCAGTTTAAGTAGATAGAGAATGACAAAATACCTCAGGACTGGTCTTTTTGGTGGCTTCCCTTCTTACACGAGTAGAACAAGATAATATTTGAAAGAAAAGTGGGAAAGGGAAGGTAGACTGTTCACGAGTCAAATACTGAATTATATATTCCATGCTCCTCATTCATTCTCAGAGAAAGCAACCGAATAAACTTTCAAGAAGACCACAGGGCGTGTCACGCTTTTTGGAAAAATAATCCCCGATCCTGAATACCTATCCGCCAAATGAAATGAAACCGATTACACCATCCGGGTAGAATTGGCACCAGAGGTCATTCAGGCCTACGTCGTGAGATCCGAAGAGGCGAGTGGGGATTAGAAAGTAGAGTTTTCATCCAGGCTGGCGGGTACTCACTAGCACACGTGATCCAGGTCTCCTCTGAAGGGCTGGCCGGTCTCTGTTTCCATGGAGAAGACGGGCACTGCCATAATGTGTCGGGTCCTTTCGGACACTGAATGTTGTCCACCCACATGTGCCTGGACGACGTGTCCAGAGATGCAGGGCTGATGGTCCCTCTGTCCGCACAGCCCAGTTGTCTGCATACCACCGCCACCGTTGTTGCAGACATATTACTCTTGCCAACGCTGCCCCAAGCTCCATTGTAGAAAACTTCCAGACGCCCTGCACAGGGGTCTCTGCTGGTTTCATCCGTCAGTCTCAGAGACATGAACTCTGGGGTGAAACACAGAGTTAGTAGTTTCACGTTTTCTCTGAAGGCTCAGAGGACTCCCTCCCTTTACTCTAAGGTGAGCACAGCTTTAAAAATAGGTATGAAATGTCAACTACCAGTAATTCTTTCGTAACTTCTGGATGCTTCAGTCGATTTTGGTAAAATACAGTATTTTCTAGACTAAATACAGTATAGTTAGGTATACGGCTTACGGTTTTTCTAGTATGGAGTTTTGTACTTAAGGAACTCTTTAGAATGCCTCCAACAATTCAAAATTGATTTCTCAGTCTTAATCAAGAGCTCAGAGACGTCTCTGTTACACAGTTTGGATTCTTCTCCCTAAATTACTGCAATGTTAGCCCGAAGACTTTATTTCATTAGCCTTCTTTTTGCAGCTCTCTTGGCAAATTTTAGGGAGACACTCAGGCACTACAGCCGATGTTGTGGACATGACCCTGAAATGAAATACTTCCTTTTCTGACTCTTCACAGTTGGCTGTGTATGTCCTCTACCAGGTTATGTCATCAAACGCGTATAGGACTTTTCACTTCCCTAAATGAGTCATAGTTTTGTTTTCCCCAATACATTACAACGGACTCCCTTTTTCTGCTTCACAGTAGTTTCTAAAGCTCGCCATGTATATGCAATAAAGGCAGTGGCCTCTTATAAGTTTTGCTCCTGTGACAAGTAAAGTTCATTTGACTATCATGAAAAATTACTTGGGTATAATAATTATCTTTTGCTCTGTAGAACGGAGTGCTGGGTGTATTTCTTCTTGTCCCTTTTAATCTACTTCTTTAGACAAGTGATAGGAAACTCCACATATACTTATAAAAGGGCTTCTCGATAATAGTTTTGGGGTCATGTTCATGATGGGCAAGCTTATTTCTGTATTTTTCGCTTCTGAGGTTATACTACCTTGCCTCTGAACCTGCTTTTCAGGATTCCCTCAGATTAATATCCCTCACTACACTTTGCTCCCCCACACACCCCCCATCCTTTCTTATGTAATTGTGACCAGAGCTTATGTGCAGAACTCACCCGAGCAGATAACCCCTGCATCTTCCTTATGCCTGCAGTTATGGTGCCCCCAGCCGTGTGAAAGACATTGCCAAATATGAGTTTCTTTTCCATTACAGTTCACCTCGTCCAGCAAGATGGGCCCCGTTCCTTCCCCAAAATGAGCAGAGCCAGTTGCGTTAATGGCCACTCCGCAGCCCAGCTGCTTGCACACCACGTGGGCGTCACTCAGGTCCCAGCTGTCATCACAGATTGTGCCCCAGGAGCCCTGGTGGTAGATCTCTATTCTCCCAGCACAGCGACCGCTTCCATTTGCCAGGCGAAGTTGACCGCTCCCTGGAAAGGGAAAATAAAGTATTAATAAAACACATTCTTAAGGATTGAGATCATTTTTTATAGCTTGGTCACTGATTCTCACCTATGCAAGCAACAGCGCTGGGGTCTGGAATGGTAGATCTCGTTGGGTCCGGAGACGATGAATTGCACGGGGATAGTGTCTGACTCTGATTTCCTGCAAACAGCAAACTGCTCAGTTATACAAGATACAAAAAGGGTAAGGAAGGGAGGGGACAGATGAGCTGAGAACAAACAGGAAGGTGGTGGGCCAACGGGGGCGGGGGGGGGGGTGGAGAATGAATCAGGTGCTTTGAAAAAGCCAGCACATGGTAAGCGCTGGGTAATTATGAGGTCTGTGAAAATTAAGTTTACTTTCTTTCTAAAAAGACACAGGAGAGAGGCGCCTGGGTGGCTCAGTCGGTTAAGCGTCTGACTTCCGCTCAGGTCATGATCTCACCCTCTGTGAGTTCGAGCCCCATGTCGGGCTCTGGGCCGACAGCTCAGAGCCTGGAACCTGCTTCAGATTCTGTGTCTCCCTCTCTCCCTGCCCCTTCCCTGCTCGTGATCTCTCTCTCTCTCTCTCAAAAATAAAATAAAAACATAAAAAATATATTTTTTAAAAGACACAGGAGATTAATATTCTGGCACACTTCTCATGATCCTTTGAAATAGATCATGCCGTGTTATTTTTGTCCTTTTCCCCTACAGGTACACCTGCCTCTAAGGCACGCCATCCTGGGAAAAGCTCGTCACCAGCTGTCCATCCTCTTACCTGAGCAGATTACAGAGGCCACTTGCCCTGCAGAACAGAACGATGCACCCAGAGCAGTTACCGGACAATCTCCCATGTGCTGCTCGGTCCCGGTGCAGTGAAACATGTGCCGCCAGATCTGACCACTTCCTTTCCCAAACTGTGCTCCTCTTGGGGTAGAAAGGGCAACTCCACATTTGAGCTGCTGGCAAAAAACGTGGGCATCTTCCATGTCCCAGTGAGAGTTGCAGAGGGATCCCCAGGTCCCAAGTATCTTGAGCTCCACTCTTCCCTCACATGGGGACTTGCCATTCACCAAGCGGATCTCCGTGTATCCTGGAAGGAGACGGGACTTTTAAAAAGATGTCTGTGATGACCTCATCCCACCCTCTTGGCAGTATGGGAACAAACTGAACATGTCCTCTGGGTCTCACTTGAGCAGACGACTCCAACATCCCTGCTGTGGCCGCAAGTCCCATCTGGACGGGAGGCTACTGAGCAGAGTGAAAGATGGGACTCGTGTCCCTCACACTGGAATTCTTCAGCCCAGATCTGTCCGTTGCCTTCTCCAAAGTGAGCTCCCCCTAAGATCGAGATGACTGTTCCACATTGTAATTCTCTGCACAGCACACTGGCAGCTTCCAGAGAGAAGTCAGAATCGCAGACGGTGCCCCATGTGTCGCCATGTTTCACTTCAACACGACCGGAGCAGGGAATATCCCCTCCAACTAGTCTGGGTTCCCTGTGGGCTGAAAAATAATAGTATTTCAGTGAGAAATGACATCACTCCCAGATTTTCCTTCATGATGGGGGTAGAAAAGGGAGGCTAGGGTGTTTAATGATTTTACCATACTTGTTCCCCTTAGCTGTTCTGCCTACAGTTGGGCATAGTGAATTCTAGATCTCCCCATTCCTCGTTGGACCAATGTATCTGAGAGAATTTTTAGAACTTTGTCTCTTGGAATCAACCATTTCCAGAAGCATGATAGCTCTTTCCTTTCAATATTTTATATACATTATTCATAACACCGGGGACCATAGATACGGTGTATCTTCTTTTTGTATTATTTAGCCTTATACTCAGTTCTCTACACACTGCAGTCTGGTGGTGGCCTGATCTCTTTGAATGGTTCTGTGTAAAGTGTTGCAATATACTTCCTGTTTTCAAACCCATCGTGGGATTTCTTCTTCCCTTTGCTATATGTTACACTTGACACATGAGATACTCCTTTCTCCTGTTTTCTTTCCTGCCTGACCTGCTTTATCAGAAACTTTCACCCATTCCCTGACCAAGGTTCTAACCTCGATTCTCTCACCTTCCCTTAACTGCCCATAAATATGTTTTCATCCATATGTCTCTCTTTAAATTTATGTTCATAAACATATCTTCTTGGACATCACAACATAATGGGTTCAAAAGTGAATGAATTACTGCATTGACAGGAACACAGTAAGTATTCTTTGCTCAATTAATGCGATCCAAACCAAATTAAAATCACTTGAAGGGGCACCTGGGTGGCTCAGTTGGTTAAGTGTCTGACTCTTGATTTTGGCTCAGGTCACAATCTCATGGTTCGTGAGTTTAAGCCCAGTGTTGAGCCTACCTGGAATTCTCTGTCTCCCTCTCTCTCTGCCCCTCCCTGCTCACTCTCTCTCTCTTTCAAAATAAATAAATACACTTAAGAAAAAAAAAGAGAGAGAGAGCATCACCTAAAATCCAACCACTTCTTTATCTAATTTATCTCATAAACAATGGTCACAGTGATAGTACTGAACATTAAACGAGAGCCTTCCTATGTCGCACTTTACTAAGTACTGAACAAACACCCCTCCGTATAATCCTTAAGGATTAATCCCTAAGGGGATAATTATTAATATCATCCCAATTTTACAAACAACGTAACTGAAACAGAGACGTGTAGTAATTTGCGACAGTCACGTAAGGAGTTAGTGAAAGGCCAGGATTTGATCCAGGCAGTATGTTCCAGAGCCTAGAATATGGACCCTCACGGTATGCTGCACACGTGGAAAATCATTGAGGTCTGTCAGTCCTCCACATCTGTTGCTACTACTTTAACATAATTTGTTATCACGTCACGTAGACCTTTGCAATGGCTTCCTGAATAATCTCCTTTTTCCGAGCCCTCTTTCTAATACATTTATGCCACGATCACAGATGCGTTATAACATTTCAAGTATTTTCACATGATTTCTTTGTCTTGAAGACAATGTTTCTTTGCTACTTATACAACAGTTTATCCTTTCAACAAATAGTGTTAAGTCCCTACAATGTTTTAGGCATTTGTGTGGCCTAAACAGTCGGTCACAGTTCAGTCCGTCAGTGCGAATAAATACTATTACTACCTACTACTACTAATCATAACCACAGCAGTTAACACGTGTTGATCACTCACTGGGTAATTCTTGTGAAGTAAGTAGCATTAATTACTAATCACTTTTCTTTTGAGGGAATGGAAGTACAGAGAGCTTTGGGAGATTCCCTAATGTCAGCCATCTGTTAAAATTTAAAGAGAGATGATAAATACCAATTTCTTTGCAAACTTTAAAATACTTTATGATGTCACCTTGAAGGCTTTCATATCTATTACTCTGTCAATCATACCTGTTGCCCCAGCCTTAAAGAAGCCTGGTCATGCCACGCTTCTGTGCCTCTGCAGAAACTTCTCCGTCTATATTTCCCAACCTATGTACCTGGGAAAAACCTACTTCTTTCCAAGGCTGCTCAGTTTCTTAGTGATCGCCCTCTTCCCCAAGAACACACAGTTTAGCAGAAGATATACGTATACATGTTCATAGAATGATGGGTCCAAAACTAAAAATATATGTTAGTACAAAACTAGCAAATGAAGGTGTCACCAGCTCTGTTTGGGGATCGGTAGGAAAACTATAGAGAGTGCGATAAATCAGAACTGAGTTTTGAAATAAGAAGATACGGAATTTAACAAGTAAACAGTGTTTGAATCTGCATCTAAAGGATACAGTCATGAAACAGCATGGTGTAATTGAGGAATTATGAATAATTCAGTATGAGTGGGATTTAAAAACGTAAAGAAAAGATACACCAGAAATTAAGCTAAAGAAATGGAGCTCAGGCTTTAAGGATTCTCTTTGCCAAGTTGAGGAGTCCAATCATCAAGGTAGGAGTTTCTTTTGGCACACTCAAAACCGATTCAAATTATTTGGGAGATGCAAACTATTCCCTTTAATTTATTTTTTAAAGAAAGGAAGTGTATTTGAAATTGGACCTTCTAAAGAGCATACTTCTTTTAGAAATGCCTGCTGTCAAAGGTCACTAATTCTTGTGACCCCTTGACATCACTCTCAGTGTGACACAGATATCCTATCAGCACTTGCCAATTTCCTAAAATGTTTCAGATCTGACTATATTCTGTATTGTGGCCGTATAACACACCCCAACATGTTAAAATTTCACCACTTATCCATTAAATCTGTACAAGGCAAGTTTCTATCCTAATGGGAGTGGAAGAACATGTTGCTTTCTAAACACAGTTCCCAAGTATAAAGCAAATAGTGCTTCTACGCCACAAATAATGAGAGACTCTGGAGCTGAGTCCTTAATTTCCTCTTGTTAAATAATTATCTGAGTGTGAAATTCCTCTAAGGTATCATTAGCTGGTATTCATTTGATCCCATCCCACTTTTGGACAGACCTAAACCTTTAAATAAAATCAGTTTCCTAGATTGAGCCAAATTCAGCTTTCTAATAACCTCTTGCTCTCTCACCTGGATCCATCTCGAACAAAATAACAACCAATGCAAAAACAAACCAAAACATGAAACGAAACGAAACAATTTTCTCTTTCATGGTGAAAACTTGCTAAGCAAGTCCCTTCTTTAAATATCCTCTTTTCCTTTTTCCTAAAATTTTGAATTCTGGACAAAGGGAAATTCTCCCATGCTGAAATGACTTGGAGATTCCATTCTAGCCTTTTTCCCCCCATAAATCTGATAGTAACACATTAATCTACACCATGAGTTGGCTTCCTTATATTATTTATCTGCATACAAGGTTAGAATATTCAAGATTTGCTCCTTTAAGAGATTTCTTATCTGCTGGACCTGTGATTGCATTTTAACATAAAAGCCGTTAATTGGATTTCTGTGCCTGGATTTAGCTCCTTTGATCAATAATTTAAACTTTCCCCTGGCATAAGTAACTGAATCTGTATTCAAATGAAGACACGTAGAACAAATATAGGAAAGAATTTGTTAGAAATACTTCCTTTTGTGTAATAATAGGTAAATGCACAATATGATTTTAAGAAGCATTAATACATTTTTATCATTTATTCCTTTCCAGACTCTGAAGAAGTTTAAACCACTCTAGTATCAAAACTATTTCTCAAACTTTAGGAAACTATAGCACACACACCGCTGTCGCAGACAAAATGTTTAGGATTCAAAGTAGTTTTGTAGCAAAATTTCCTAGACCTGTTTGTGACTGCTTTGCGAAACTGTGCATCAGAGATAAATTGTTGCTTTATCTATCTAGTCTTCCTACCCTGTTGAGTTCTTTGGCCCTTTTCAGCCCTAAAGCCCTGTGCTCTACAAAACTAAGAACTCTTAAGAATGTAAACAGATAATGGAATTTGTAGTTTGAACTTGGCAGGCAGAGAGATAGTGTTTCCATGATTTTCCACCTGGAAATCTTCTGGCAGTATCAAGAAATCAAGACACAAAATTACAAATTCTGTTTCTAGCAAAACCAGAAGAGAGCTAAAGACCTATGCCCCCAAGCCAGTAGAAGAGGTTGCAAAAGCTACATGATTATAACAAAAGAATTTACAAAAGAGAGTAGCGAACATGCCTGGCACTGAGCAAAAAGAAAGGGAGAAAGAAAGAAAGAAAGAAAGAAAGAGAAAGAAAGAAAGAAAGAAAGAAGAAAGAAAGAGAAAGAAAGAAAGAAAGAAGAAAAAGAAAGAAAGAAAGAAAGAAAGAAAGAAAGAAAGAAAGAAAGAAAGTCCTGGAAACAAAGAGGTCCACTTCATGCTGCAAATTTATGCTACTCAGGATTTTTATCACATGCAGTTGCATAGAACCCTAACTAATTCAGAATATGTTACTGTAAGTGAGGTAACTTTTGGATGCAGTTGAATGGAATGGATGGACAAAATATATAATAACCCAGATGTTATAGGCTGGAAAGCTAATGTCTTGTTATCCTAGGGAAGATATTTGGACAAATGTCACCTTGAAAAGAAAACCACATCCTTGCTGAAGCCGAAAACTCGGAGAACGTAATCAGAGAACAACAAAAAACAAAACAAAACAACAACAACCAAAAACCAAAATCAGAATGTTGGCATGACATAAATCCTCCTTGCCACTTTTTCCGCATTTATGGGAGAGATAAACTCAAGACTAGATGTAGCCAGACAGCAAGGCAGAAACAGAAAGAAAAATACCAATTTTGTGAAGGAGGCATGCTCTCCTTGCAGCTACTAATGCATAATTAATTGACAGACCTATCATTTGGAACTTGCAAGATCGGAAAAAAAAAAACAACAAACCCAAATAAACCCTAAGTATCCTGTCCCCCAAACTGAGGTGGTAATAAAACTGTAGGCTTAGCAGAAAATAGAATTGATTCTCCACATACATAGACAATGAGCCTATCAACAAAGATAAGATTTAAGTCCTGTTTTTCCTCCCAGACCCCTGGTTTCAAATGACCTTAGGGCAGTGGCCAATAAATCAAGGGGAACGGGCTGCTCACAGCATAGTTCAAAGTTTGTAAATATGTTCCTTGACTGTGGGTATTTCACGTAGCATTAGATGAAAGAAAACAGACCAGAAGCATACTAAGTTTGGGGAGAGTTGTTTTGCTGACTTTGAGGACAGCTGACCTCTGTGAACGATAACCCATAAAGCAATCCAAGGGCCCCTGAGCCAATATCAGCAGAAAGCGGATTGTGAAAGGTGTTCAGCCTTCAAACCTCACTCAGCAATGACCGTGGAGGGCTCCAGTAGGAGAAACTGCCCGGAGAAGAGCACCTGGGCCCAGGAAGGACAGTGAACAGAGGACAACTTTTCAGAGGGCAGAACCTGGCCTATGAGATTCGCTTACCAGGGAACTCAGTCAGTTGCAGGGCAACTCATTCTTGACCAATAAGGTTTGGTAATTTCCGCAGCAAAACAACTCTCGCTATTTCTTGGTGACCACAGAACCACCCAAACAGCCTTAAGCTGCTTACCTACTTGACTTATTTAAAAATTTTTTAATGTTTATTTTGAGAAAGTGGGGGAGGGGCAGAAAGAGAGAGGGAGACACAGAATCCAAAGCAGGCTCCAGGCTCTGAGCTGTCAGCACAGGGCCCGACTCGGCGCTCAAACTTACACACTGCGAGGTCATGACCTGAGCCAAAGTCGAACGCTTAACCAGCTGAGCCACCCAGGTGCCACCTGTTTGACTTACTTTAATGAAAAAGAAGTAAACTTTTCGTTAGCCACTCTTATTTGGCTTTCTTTAAGCCAAGTTGGATGCTGCCCAACTTAGTTCTAATTAATATAAAATACAATTAATAGGAAAATATTTAGAAGAAAATTATCAGGGGCGCCTGGTAACTCAGTCGGTGGAGTGTCCAATGCTTGGTTTTGGCTCAGGACAAGATCTCATGGTTCGTGAGGTCGAGCCCCTCGAGCTTCTGTGCTGCCAGTGGGGAGCCTGCTTGGGATTCTCTCTCTCCTTCTACCCCTCTCCTGCTCATTCTCTCTCTCTCTCTCAAAATAAATGAATAAACTTAAAAAATTAATAAATAGAAGGGGCTCCTGGGTGGCTCAGTTGGTTGAGCATCCAACTTTGACTCAGGTCATGATCTCATGGTTCATGAGTTTGAACCGCATGTTGGGCTCTGTGCTGACATCTCAGAGCCTGGAGTCGGCTTAGGATTCTGTGTCTCCCTCTCTCTCTGTCCCTCCCCTGCTCCCTCTCTCTCTCTCTCTCTCTCTCAAAAATAAATAAACATAAAAAAATTTAAAAATTAAATAGAAGAAAATAATCAGACATACGAGTATGCTTACACATGCTCAAACACAGGCAAAGTCCCCCCAAAAAGTTATATAGAGAAATATAGTTCATAGTTAGTTGTAGCATAATGCATGATGACAATAAATATTATGTATACATCATATGACAACATAAAAATGCATAATATGACTAAAGTTAAAGTCAAATATATCTCCCATCTCTAAAAAGTAATCCAATCAGAGTTTTTTTGGAAAATAAATCATTATTCTACGATGAATACAAGTGATGCACCTAGAACAAAATGATTCATAAAGGTTAAAAATAAATAAAGCAATAGTTGTGGTAATAACATCAGACAAGTCTGATTCGGGACAAAAATCGTTCAACCATAGAAAAGGGGGGGGGGGTGCCTGGGTGGCTCAGCCAGTTAAGCATCCAACTTTGGCTCAGGCCATGATCTCACGGTTCATGGGTTTGAGTCCCACGTGGGGTTCTGGGCTGACAGCTCAGTGCCTGGAGCCTGCTTCGGATTCTGTGTCTCCCTCTCTCTCTGACCCTCCCCCACTCATGCTCTGTCTCTCTCTGTCTCTCAAAAATGAATAAACATTTAAAAAATTAAAAAAAAAAGAAAGGGGAAACTTTATAATACTAAAAAGAACAATTCACAATGACCACATAACAGTCATAGGAAGATTTATGTCCCAGATTCATAGAGCATCAATTCATCAATTATATGATACAGTCACTGGTATACTCAGTGAAAAACCTATAACCTCACATATTTATATTAATAACTAGGAAAAAATCAACATTAGTCAAGCCCTGAACTCAAGAAGTTAAGTTAGTAGGAAATCAGAAAGGAATTATAGAAAGAAAAGCAAACTGTAATGAATTAGAAAACAAAAATAGGATTAATTAAAAAAAACTAAATGCTAGCTCATTAAAAAAAAACGCTAAATAAACCACACTCACTTTCTCTAATAAAAGAAATTAAAAGCATAAGTAAAATCATACAATAATAAATGATCAGAAGAGAAATGTCCTGGATAGAGAAGTAATTTCAGAAAGGTCTCTAAATATTGATACAAAATTGTGGTCAAAATACTTTATGAAGTGAATACTAAGGTACAGAACAATTTACCTAATATGCCACCATATGAACAACAAAATGGGGTGAAACTTATACATGGATTTGTTTGTATTTACATAAAGTATCTCCTAAAGAATATATAAATACCCCAACCACATGACTTGTTTGTGAAGAGTAGAATTGGACAGCTGGGGATAGCATTTGGGAAGAGCTTACATTTTAATTTTGAAGTGTAAACCATGTGAATATATATTCCAATCAAGAAATCTTAAAAAAATTTTTTTAATGTTTATTTATTTATATATATTTTATAATGTTCAATATAAATTATATTATATTTATAATGTTCAACAATTTTCTCTTTCATGGTGAAAACTTGCTAAGCAAGTCCCTTCTTTAAATATCCTCTTTTCCTTTTTATATATATATATCTGATATATATATATTTAAATATATATTTATATATATTTATATATATTTTATAATATATATCTATATATATTATAATATGTATATTTATATATAATATATATTATGTATATTTATATATATTTTATATATTTATATATTTATATTTATTTATATATATATATATATATATATTTATATTCTTGTTTATATCAAGAACTGTGAGATCATGACCTGACCCGAAGTTGTACACTTGACCAACTGAGCCGTCCAGGCACCCTATAGAAATCTTTTTTAAAAATGAAAGGAAGGATGATTGAAAAGCAGATATGTATCCTCAAATTTGCGTCTTAAAAAACCGTCTTTTTACGGTCAGAGGATAATTTCTATGTAACTAGAAGTAGACACTTCTACTTTGTAACATCAGGGAATGCACCCAGGGGCACAACTAGGTTAGGATGTATCTGGAATAAAGCCATTGGTTCGTGGACATACAGCAACCGTATGACTTGATCTCCATGTGTTCAATGGTTTTGCTCTTAAATTGCTTTCTCTGAAGTCTTTCTTTTACCATATCTGCAATATGTTACCTTACAGTTGTTAAAAAGGCACCACTTTTCAACAATGTTAACATTCGTATAAATGTGATTAGCATAAAATACTAGAGATTATCCATAAGCCAGGCCAACTCACAGCTCATTTTGGAACATTTAAAAGAGGTTGCAGGGAAACACACAAAAATATTCGTAAAGAAGAAAATCCTTCTTTTACTTTTTAAAATCACATACTTTTCACATACTTTTAAAAATCATTTGGTTGACATTCCCATGAAAGACACTTTTAAGGTCTACCTTAAAAATTTTAATCCTTCTTAATTTTTCATATTTCTACGGATTTAAAAATGACTCAATTGTTTTGTTTTGTTTCTTAACCAACAAACAAAGGAAAAGAAGAGAGAGAGAGAGAGAGGGAAACCAAGAAACAGACTCTTAACTATAGAGAACAAATTGATGGTTACCAGAGAGGAGGTGGGCAGGGGGATGGGTTAAATGGATGATGGGTATTAAGGAGGGCACTTGTGATGAGCACCAGGTGATGTATCTATTTTTTTTTTAATGTTTTAATTTAGTTTTGAGAGAGACAGAGACTGAGAATGAGTGGGGGAGGGGCAGAGAGAGAGGGAGACACAGAATCAGAAGCAGGCTCCAGGCTCTGAGCTGTCAGCACAGAATCCAACATGGGGCTCAAACTTGAACTCGTGAACTGTGAGATCATGACCTGAGCCAAAGTTGGACCCTTAACTGACTGAGCCACCCAGGCACCCCTGTGAGTATTGAATCACTAATTTGTACATTTGAAACTAATATTACACTGTATGTTAACTAATCAGAATTTTTAAATCGAAACAAAAGCAAAAAAAAAGGAACAAAAAGAAAAATTACTCAAAAGCTAAAATGGGCAAAAAGCAAACACAAAAATAAAACAAAACAATCCTGCGACCAAGGTACAAAATGAATGACAAGTTTCTCTGAAATTTGTGCAATGGGATAGATATTTTCTGGTTGCTTGAGTGATGTCTAGTCCTAGGGACCAATGTCTCTCATCAGTTTCAAGGCTCTTACTGGAAATTTACACTCTTCGAATTCACGTTCTTCACATGTTGATAGAAAGTCTTACCTGAGCAAGTAACTTTAGCTTCCTCGTAGTGATCACAGCTAAGTCCACCCCATTGCCAATTCTTGCAGTCCCAGAAAGACGTTTCATTTCCATTACAGCTGCCTAAAAACAGCCATGTTGTTGTTGCCTTGGTTTTGGAATAACTCTGATAGGATGTTTTGAGAGCAGATCCACATCCCAGCTGCCTGCAAACCACATCAGCTTCTTTCAGTCCCCAGTTTCTGTCACACACTTTCCCTACCAGTTTCTGAATTTCCACCTCCACTGTCCCAGCACAGCGGCTGCCTCCACCTACAAGTCTTAGCTCCAGATCTGTTCCATCTGCAAAAGAAGCACACACTTAGGCCACAGATACACATGGAGGTTAGCTCCCAAAGGATATATTCTTTACCTTGCTCCTTCCCAGATACTGAGGCATTTGGAAATTATGGCTTATTCATCCCCTGGCTTTTTTAATGGCCAGTAGAGGCCATGACTTTGGTTAAAAACAGGGTTATAGGTTCAAAGTTTAAGAAAAATTGTCAATGGGGGGCGCCTGGGTGGCTCAGTCAGTTGAGCGTCTGACCTTGGCTCAGGTCATGATCTCATGGTTTGTGAGTTCGAGCCCTGCATCGGACACTCTGAGGTCAACATAGAGCCTGCTTTGGATCTTCTGTCCCCCTCTCTGCCTCTCCCCAGCTTGTTCTATAAATAAATAAATAAATAAATAGTCAATGGCAGCATGTCAGAGATATTTGAAAAAGACATAACATTTTGTGTCTCGGAGCTCCAGGGAGATTTAGAATCTTAAATGTGGTCCCTAAGAGCAGCCTGAATAATTACTGCAGAAAATAGTCAGACAACCCTCCAAACCAGCCAAATAAAGACTATGTTTAAGATTACTCACGACTGAAAGAATCCCCAACAAGGACATTAGCAGACATTTCTATCGCTCACGTCTCCCCCCCCCCATGCCTACTCCTAAAGAACACAAGTCCTTCCTTCTGTGTTTTTCTCTTAACTTACCGGAACATGTGACACCAGCGTCTTCATTATGGTTGCAATAGTGCTTTCCCCATTCATGGTGTCTGCACTGCCAGAGGGCAGACTCGTGTCCATGGCAGGAAACACTGTCAAGCCAAATGTGTCCACTTCCTTCACTGGCATTAACTCGACCAATGGCGGTGATGGCAGTTGGGCATCCCAGGTGCTTACATGTCACAGCAGCATCATTGCTATCCCAGCCATCATCACACACTGTCCCCCATTCCCCTTGGAATCTCACTTCTAATCTTCCTGAACATGCAGTGACTCCTTCCACCAGTCTCAGGCTCAGATCCGCTCCATCTGTAAGAGGGACACAAAACAAATCAGTGATAAAGAAACAAGAATAAGGGGCAAATATAAATAAAGACAGAAAAGAGTGATATAATACCACTGAAAATCACTGGATGTGAAGAAGGAGTGCCTTGGGCAAGAAGACAGGACTTTTCAGAATAGCCAGTATCACAAAGACAAGAAGAAACAAGTGTTGGCGAGGATGTGGAGAAAAGGGGACCCTTGTGCACCGTTGGTGGGAATGCAAACTGGTCCACGGTGGAAAACAGTACGGATGTTCCTCAAAAAACAAAAAGAACTACCCTATGATTCAGTAATTGCACTACTAGGTATTATCCCCCAAAATACAAAAACTCTGATTCAAAAGGACACGTGAACCCCTATGTTTATTGCAGTATTATTTATAATAGCCAAATTATGGAAGCAGCCCAAGTGTCCATTGATAGATGGACCTGATAGATGGACCAGCTCCTCAGTCCAAAAGTGAGCAAAGAGAAAAGGGACCTCATCATGACTACTTTCACCTTCCCCCCAATCAATATCCTCGAAGAACAGAACTTGATTCTGAGTGGTATCTTACAATAAACAAATTGCCCTTTTCCTCTGGTGGTTTTAGCATTTGCTGCCACAATGCTGTTTATTATGATTCCTCAGCATTGAGAAGAAATGTACTGGTCGAGGACCTAGAAGGATTTTGGTGGGTAAATGGTAATGGGAGGTACAATTGTGGGTTTTTTTCTCTCCCATATCCCTTTCGCTTTCTTCAGCTAACAAAATCTATCTTCTCTGTAGGAGTCCCATTTTTTATGGTTCGAACAATAGATGGTCATGTTTTTCAACAACAACGAAAAGCCAATTTAAGAAGGAAAAACCCAAAACCCCCATGGCATTGGTTCAGTGTTTGGATCCAGCCATGCATGAAGCCAACTGTACCTCGTGGATTCCCCAGTTTCCTGAGTCAGTATTCTCTTTCCTTAAAGTTGGTTTGAATTGAGTTTCCTCATTTGAAAAAAAAAAGGGGGGGCCGGGAGGGGGGAGGTATCTGGTGAATATAGGGACATCTTCACTCTATTATATTTTCTAAATGTTCTCTGGGGTTCAAGACCTACTAGGTCTGCCTCCACATAAGAACTCAAGTGACAAAAGGAGAGTGTCATTCCTGTACACGCAAATCCAATGTCCCTTTGCCCTGAGTAAACATGGAACATGAAAGTCTCCAGATAGACACAGAACCTATTTGTACCGTAGCACTAGCATCAAGGAGGTCTTAATAGAAAACCAAATTAATTTTTATCATTTGATTCTGTGAATTTGAACTAATATTTGGGAAGGGGTGGGTTTTAATGTGGCTAAACCCTCTGCAGGTAGAGGACGATAAGGGGTGTGATTTCTTTTCAAAACTCATCCACAAAGCACAAGTTGCTAATTAATCTGTTTTTTTTCCTTAATTCTTTTTCTTCTTTTTTTTTTTTTTTTGGCAGGGGTGGGGGTGGTACAGGGGAAGAGTGAGGATGATTGGATTATTCTCTAAACACCTCCTTCTAGCTTCATGACTTGGATCTCGGGTTCACTGTTCATCCTTCCCCGCTAACGCAGGGAGCCTCATTTCAGCTGCGGTAAAAACTCCACAGGTATCAAATCAGGAACCAGAAATGAGGCAATAAAGTGATCAAGGAAGCAGGCTTCATTATGGTTTTAAGAGTTCAAGCTTTTGAGACTCTCACCCCCTTTC
Organism: Panthera uncia; assembly: GCF_023721935.1. Classification (NCBI taxonomy): domain Eukaryota; kingdom Metazoa; phylum Chordata; class Mammalia; order Carnivora; family Felidae; genus Panthera; species Panthera uncia. Next base: position 41,078,951 of record NC_064809.1, read on the forward strand.
TTTGTCCTCTCATGAAGAGCAGAACAGACCCGGATCAGTCCTTACCTAAGCAAATCACTCCAACATCCTCAGCGTGATCACAGTTATGCTTTCCCCATCCTTCGTGTTTGCAGTTCCAGAGAGCTGACTCATTTCCACTGCATACGAGATCATCAAACCAGATTGGTCCCGAACCTTCTCCAAAATTAGCTGAACCAGAGAAACTGACAGCACTTCCACATTCAAGTTGTTTACAAACCACAGAAGCATGATCTATGTTGAAGTTATCATCACACACTGTTCCCCACTGTCCTTGGAACTTGACCTCTATTCTTCCAGAACACTGGTTGCCTCCATTCATCAGCCGCATCTCCAAATTGGATCCATCTGGAGCAGAGAAAAGAACCAGGGTTCAGAAGTGATTTTAGGAAATGAGCTTCCTCTGGATACTTGAGATTTGATACTGTTTTTGAAAATGGTGCCTCATTTTGGATGCTGCCCATCTTTACACAGTGGGGAATTTTAATCTTTTAAAGATCAACCGACAACTAGGATTTTCATCTATACCTACTTACCAAGGAGGATGCTTTACAGATTAAAATCTGCTTTCTGTTTTGTTTTGTTTCCCCCCAGGATTAAGACAAAACACACACTCTTTTATGTAGAAATAGACAAATTTGACTCCAAACACCTATTTAAAAAACTAGAAAAAATAAAATTGGTCCATACAACAAAGTAGCAAAAAATGGCAAGCTGGTCATTTGTTGAACATTTAAAATCTTGATTTTAATCTTGCTTTATCACCAACAGTTGAGAGCATGAAGATTAGAAACAGGAAAAAGTGAAAAATAAAAATGCATGAGCATGCACAATGGTTTGCAAAAGCATCCTCTGGTATACCAAATTAATAAAAGTTGAGGAAAAATAAATCAAAATAATTCATTTCCTACCAATATACTGTTTGAATCAAAGCTTTTTTACCCCCTTCCCCAACGCATCTGGTACCATTTTTAGCAAAGAACAGCTTTCTCATAAAGAAAATTCTCTCTATACACTCTTCCCTAGATTTTTCTGTGAGAACTAAAATACCCAAGAAAAGGAGATTTGGGATGAAATTCGGGGACATCCGAAAAACAAAATCTGTGCTTAAACAAAATGTTTAGATCCGCTTTTTTTTTTTTTTTTTTGAGAAAGTAACCCACTTTCAAAAGCTCTAAATACCAGGCAAAGACCTCTACTTAACAGGATTTTTTTATCCTGACAATTTATAGTAAGAAAAATAATAATTCGCAATTAAAATAGGCATGAGGTGTCCCAGATGTATCATATATGCTACCTTCTTCACAACATTAGGCATTATATATTATTTCCACTACCCCTACTTCACAGATTCTCAATTTGCCTAATTGTCACAGGAAACAAAACAAAACAGAAAGCAAATTTTAATCTGTAAAACATCGTCTTTGGCAAGCAGGTGTAGATGAAAATCCTAGTTGTTAGTTGGTCTTTAAAAGATTAAAATCCCCCACTATGTAAGGATCCTAATTGTCCATTATCCCTACTTAGAACATTCTCAATTTGCCTAATTGTCACAGGATCACACACCCAGAAGAGAGTAGAGCCAGGATGTGAAAAGAAAAAGCAGTCTAACACCAGTGTTTATTGTCTTCACTGTTATACTCTGTTGTCCCAGTGCGTGTGATAATAGCAAAATCTCCCAAGAGGCAGAGCATTGAGGATTGAGCATTAGTCAGGGTGGGGAAATCTCAGAAATACGGGTTCTGAAAACTTGTGAAACTAGGGAGTCATTGAGTGGCTAGGCATGCACCAGTTGGAGCTTTAGCTGTGTAAACTTCCAAAAGCAAATGTGATTAGCTCTATCCTTAAGTATAAAATACTGAAAACAAGAGTTAAAAGCTTCACTGGGGTCTCAGCTTAAACACTCAGCTCTGTATTGCAATATAGTGAGAGCCTGGCAAAATTTATTATGATTTTTTACTTTGCTGTAGATGCTCGATGTAGATGTTACTATTGTTGTTCCGAATCTTCCCCCATAATGATTAATGATAGCAGAGAAGGAGGAGGAGGAGGAAGAGGAGGAGGAGGAGGAGGAGGAGGAGGGAAGGAGAGAAGAAGGAAGGAAGGAAGGAAGGAAAAGAAAGAGAACTGAGTTGTCAAGTAATGAGAAACAGTGAGCTATGCAGAAACTAAAGTTAATTTTTACCACTGACTACACCAGTAGCTCCACATGTTTTAAGCACTGAGTTTCCAGAAACTGAAGCTCAGAAAGGTTTAACAAAATAACATTAACGAGTGCCTGAGTTGGAATTTTG
>NC_064809.1:41081362-41121806 GCF_023721935.1 Panthera uncia
CAGAGCCTGACGCGGGGCTCGAACTCACGGACCGCGAGATCGTGACCTGGCTGAAGTCGGACGCTTAACCGACTGCGCCACCCAGGCGCCCCGGGATTAGTCCTTTTTAAAACCAGTCCCATGGAGGAGATGGTCTCTAAGAAAGAGGCTAGGAGGTGAGAGAGTTGATAAAAGCCAGTGAAATGAGCAAGGAGAAATGGGAAGCCCAGGAATCTGAATTGGGTCATAAATATGACCTTGGGATCTGTCAGCAGAAAGGTCTAACCCATAACTTTCTGAGTTATTGTACGGTCAACTGAGATAAAATTTACGAAATGTTTTGTAAATTAAAACCACCATGTAAATGAAATGAACAGCACTGTGCACCGGAGAAAGCAATAATACTTTGCAAAACATCCTTCCTCCAGGATTAGCGCTAGGAATATTTATTTCTTGATCCAATAAGTCGATTAGCAGCTAATGGACAAAAAGGTGAATGCATGAAAGCAGTGTGTCACTGAGAAAGAGGACAAGGAATGAACTTAGATATCATGATATTTTTATGTAAGGAGTAGAAACTCATAGGAGGTTTACTGACCATAAAATTAAAACTGGTCACTTCCTCGTCGATTGCAGTGTTCAGAATCTTTTGATTTTTTTTTTTTTTAGGGGGTTTGTCATGCATTTTCTGGTCTATTGGCAATGGATTGGGTAGTTTTATACATGGACTGGAGGACTTACAGCAAATTGGCCCCTTTTCGTTTTCAACCCATTTACATATTGATTCCTCCCACAAAGCATTTCATGTCAAGGTTTTGACTTTTTAAAAATATTTATTTATTTATTTTGAGAGAGAGAGAGAATGTGTGTGCATGCGTGCAAGCTGAGGAGGGGCAGAGATTGAGAGAGAGAGAGAGAGAGAGAGAGAGAGGAGATCCCAAGCAGGCTCCCCTGTCAGCACAGAGCCAAACACAGCGCTCAAACTCATGAATCTCTAGATCACGACCTGAGATGAAACCTAGAGTCGGTCGCTTAACTGACTGAGCCACCCAGGCACCGGAGGCTTGGACTTTTGCAAGTCTTACCTGAGCAGGTCACACCAGCATCCTGTTGGTGAGTGCAGTTATGTTTTCCCCATCCTTCATGTTTGCAGTCCCAGAGAGCGGACTCATTCCCTCGGCAAGAAACATGATCCATCCAAATGCGTCCAGAGCCTGGCCTGGAATTAGCCCATCCAGTGGCTTTGATAGCAGTGGGACAACCCAGCTGCCTACAAATCACGGAGACCTCATCCATGCCCCAGTCGTTATTACACACAGTTCCCCATTCCTCCTGGACTTTCACCTCCACTCTCCCAGTGCACCTGTCTTCACCATCCGCCAGCCTCAGCTCCTTCTCTGCTTCTCCTGCAACAATGCATAAAGGCAGCAGTTGGTCAGGATCCAAAGAGCAAGTTGAAAATTAGTATTCTTTCGATTACTATTTATTTTTCAAAGCCAAATTGGAGAAACATGCCTGGCCTCATCCAAGGTACGATAGGAGAATGCTATTTGGGAATACACATATCAGCATCACAGGTTTCAGATAAAGTAATGACCTAAAACCAGTAAAGCTAAGTAACACAATTCTGATATTCTTTATAATGTCAACTTGCATAATCTCCACGGAAAGTTTACTATTAAAAGAGCATACTTCAGAATTGTATAGGGATGAGCCATGTAAGTTTCTCCAAATTCCTAAGATGGAAAAGATGAAGAGACCAGTCATAAGGAATTTAACACCCATTGTATACATATATGTAAAACACCATGAATTTTTAAAATACTATGTGCAATCTGATCAAAACTTTTCTATTTAAATGGAAATTGAGATGGAGATATTTTCCTACTATCTCCTACCATAAGATAATCCCTTCTCCCTCCCAACCCCTCCCAAATGTCTCAGCTCCCATCCTATGACTATTTTAACTAACCTAAGAATCTGTGCTCTCACACATATATATCTGGCCTCCCTCAGTACATTTTTAGGTAAACTTTGGCATTTGAATTTATTGAAGTGTTCCGAAAATTCCATTTCATCCCAATAATTCTGAGGTTTTTCTCCAGAAAAACCCTATTCCCTCTTTTTTTAGGTAGACATTATTTCAAATCTTTAAACAAAATGCACTGCCCCCCCCCCCATGTAACAGTTTATTTTATTTTTGGGGAAAGTGTGCTAATATTTTGTTCCTTTTTTGATATCACATGGTTAGGATCTTACTTTGTACTTTTAATATCTGATCCTTTGAAATCGCGAAGTGTGTTTTTAGATGCTGTTCAGCCTTCAGGAGAATTGTTTGCTTTTCAATAATTTTTGTCAGATTGGCTAAGACTGCAAGTAAATTTGACAAAGCACTCACCAAGAGAATTGGTGATCAAGCAGGAACTGAGAACTGAGACCACAGCCACAGTGGAGGGACTCAAGAGAACAAACCATCTTCTAAAGTCTATGGGGGAAAAAAAAAGGACAACAGTATTGTCTTCCCAAAGAGACTTTGGAGAATTTTGAGATTAACAAGGAAAGTCCAACCAAGACAAAGAAGCTTTCCTTCAAAATGGCAAGGCGGAATGGACACATTCACACCCAGAATCATACAGTCTCAATGAAATAGCTTTGAAACTGTTCATGTTGGTAGGCAACCCAGAGGTGAGGAATTAGAAGCAAGTTGAGGATGGAGAAGAATTTCAAAAGCAGACTTTAAGACCTGGAAAATCAAAACAGCATCTGTGAAATTTAGCAGGGAGCAGTTCCCTCCACAGGCACAAAACAATATTCAACTACAGAGGTCCCCGTCTCCAAGCCCACTTGATCCAGATGGAAAGTTCCATGAGGGAATGGATTATACCTGTCAAGTTCAGCGCTGTTTCACCAATACCTGGTATACTGCCTGCTAAAGAGTAGTTGAACATTGATGGAATAAAGTGACCATGTTTCTTTGTGAAAAACCAAAATATTGTGTAGAGTGTAAAACTCTAAAGCTTTTATCACTCTCACTTCTTAGTCTTACTCTAACCCAACACTTGCGTAAAAGTCCGAATGCTTTGGTAACCACACAGGAGCACCCACTTTGGGATAAGTCACTGAACTGTAAGCTTATGACTCATGCTTTCATGTGGCATGCTATCCTTTGATAAAAAAGCTCTGAAAAAAAAATTAAAAGTGCTAAATGAGTTTACCACATTCATAGAAATCAGAAAGTAGGTTTCAACACGCAGGGATGCTATTGTAAAGTTCCTCTAGGTGATCAACTTTCAATCAATATTCATTCCAGCACGTTCTATCTTTTCTAACCATTCTTTCCAGACTCAATACTGTTCAGTTCATTTCAGCCCCTTTCTGAGTCTCACCTCAGCGGTTTGACAAAATTGATGCCAAATCTAATCTTTATCTCCCACCTTCAATTTTGAATCTATGGCAGACACAAGTTACTGCCATGGAAGCTTCATGTCCGTTTCCCATCCCTCACTGATGCCAACCACTATTATGTAAGACCCATTGACTGCCAGAATCATTTTATGCTACATTAAAAGGTAAATGGGGAATAAATAAGAAATGTTACCAATAGGTCCAGAGTTTCCATGTAGCACCATTCTGAGTTTGTCCAGTCCAAAGTTTGAACGCTTTCTGAATCCTCTTGTGTTATTCCCTAGGAGTGTTCTGCTAAAGAAGAGGACCGCTAAAAATTCTAAAACATTATTTCACTTCTGCACACACACACACACAAATCCAGAAAGGCTACATAACAGGAGGTGGAGTCAATCGAAAAAGGGAAGTCATTCAAAAGACTGAGGTTCCCTTTCATACTCATGTTTTCTGCAGTATGGGACATGAAACAACCAAAGGAAATTGAGAAATATTTACTACGGATTTACAAAAATTAAGGGGAAATATTAACTCATGGACTGTTGTTACTGAAACGAATATTTAGATTTCTGTACTTTGTTTTGGACTAATACAGTAGAAACAAAAAGGATAGGGGCGCCAGGGTGGCTCAGTCGGTTGAGTGTCCGACTTCAGCTCAGATCACGATTTCGCCCTTTGTGGGTTGGAGCCCCGTGTCAGGCTCTGTGCTGACAGCTCAGAGTCTGGCACCTGCTTCTGATTCTGTGTCTCCCTCTCTCTCTGCCCCTTCCCTGCTTGTGCTCTGTCTCTCTGTCTCAAAAACAAACAAACATAAAAAGAAAAAAGAAACCAAAAGGACAATCATGGAGTCAAGTTGTGCCAAAAAGCTAAAGGGAAACAAGCAAAGTGTAATTAAATAATTTTTTTATCATTATAAGCACTTTGAATACTATTACCATAATCAAATGTGGTATGAATGAATAATTTTGTGTAGATTGTGTCTATAACGGCACTTGTATTTCTTTTATTTTTTTTTTATTTTTATTTTTATTTTTTATTTTTGGGACAGAGAGAGACAGAGCATGAACGGGGGAGGGGCAGAGAGAGAGGGAGACACAGAATCGGAAACAGGCTCCAGGCTCCGAGCCATCAGCCCAGAGCCTGACGCGGGGCTCGAACTCACGGACCGCGAGATCCTGACCTGGCTGAAGTTGGACGCTTAACCGACTGCGCCACCCAGGCGCCCCACTTGTATTTCTTTTCTAATGAAATGAAGAGCAACAATAAAATCAGCCATGACCATTACAGATCCTAAAAATGGTGAAATGAAAATTTGCAAGACATAATTTTAGCTCCAAGTAACACAAATTGCAGGGACAGAAACACATACGTTGACGATGATAAACATAGGTTCAAAACGCAGGGTGAAAAACAGAGAAAAAAGAGGTCATACCAAGTGGGATACAGGAATAAACAGTCAGAAAACCCTTTTCCGTGAGGACATGCTTAAGTTGTGTCCTAAAATATGAGGAGGACTTTGCCCAAAAGAAGAAAAGCTACAAGGATTCAAAGCGTAAGAAACAACCCATATGAAACAATACAGGCATGTGAAAACATGGAAATTTGATGGTTCATGATGCATAAATATTCTCAGGTATTAGTGGGGGACCAGAATAGGTGAGTTAAAGAAGCATCCCCAGTCTTCCAAGGAGACATTCACTACAATCCAGTTCCTCAAGGGCATACTGACATCTGTCCATTTCTTGGACATACCTAACCTCTCACCCACGTTGTTCCTTCTGTGTGTACTGTCTTTCACCGGGCTAACTCTTACTCATCTATCTTTTATGTCTCAGTTAAACACCACTTCACTAGGAAAAATAACTTTAACCTTGAATTACTCCAGAAAATGTGCAGTCATGGTAACCTGCCCTTTGAAGATGATAACTCATACTTTTTATAGTTATTTGTGGTTCATCTTACTTGCTACTCTTAATACCCCAAGGATAGGAACTGTGTCTTCTTTTTCAACAAGACACCCGCCAGCCTTTGCCAAATGGTAGACTCTTGATAACATCTATATTTTGTTACAGTAATAGGTGTTGTTGATAATGTTATTATGGCTGCAGAGGTAAACAAAGGTTACATGAGGAAGGACATCATGGGCCACGCTAAAGAATTTGAACTTTATATTATAAAGGTCTATTCCATGGCGTGGAAACTCAGGGCAGTAAACTAGAGCAATCATGGGATTTACCTTGTTAGTTTCTCATCTCTTACAGATTACTGTCCTTTGTTGCCTGATATTCAGTGTCTTGAAAATTTTTGTTTTGTCTGTTTTTCACTTGTTTCAGGTGGGAGAATAAAGGTACTTCTTTTTTCTTCATCTTTAATGGAAGCAAAAATTTTTTGCTCACTAAGATTTTTATCTTTTTAATTTTCCAGTGGTCTATTCATTTCATTCCTCTACTATTTTTTTTTCAATTAGGCCCTTCTTATACTGTTAGTAGATTTAAAAAATTGGGGCACCTGGGTGTCTCAGTCAGTTAAGTGTCTGACTCTTGATTTTGGCTCAGGTCATGATCTCTCGGTTTGTGAGTTCAAGCCCCACATTGGGCTCTGTGCTGGCAGAGCAGAGCCTGCTTGGGATTCTCTCTCTTTCTTCCTTTTTCTCTGCCCCTTCCCCGCTCACTCTGTCTCTGTCTCTCTGAAAATAAATAAACTTAATAAAACATTTAAAAAAATAAAAAATAACATTCTACCTTCACTGTATTTACTCTTGTTCTCATTTCTTTCCATTACCACCCTTGCCTCCAGTCACCCTCAATATTGCTACAAGATAAAATGTAAAAACAAAGCATCTTTCTGGTACTCCAATTTTGAAAACCGTTTACTGTCATTATTTGTCTATCATATAACCTGTACTTTGAAGATTGTAACTCATACTTTTTATAATTATTTACTGCTCATCTTACCTGCTAGTCTTAATATACCAAGCATAAGAAATGTGTCTTCTTTTTTAAAAAGTTGAATATATGACTCCTCTATTTGTTATTTCTTGTCACTTTCATTTTTTTTACCCTTTTCTGTCCCCAGCCTGCACCCTCTTCTCTCCCCAGCCCATGTCATGGGGCAGCACTCCAGTATATTTGATGCAGATCCTCAAACATGCATATGTGCAGACTTGTAAAATGAATTTTGCCTGTTTGTGTTTTTAAATTACATAAATGACATGTTCTAATTAAAAGGTAAGAAGAATTAATAATAATAACAATAATAACACAAAGGGTAAGTAGACAAATGGAAGAATATGATAAAAAAATTTAGGTACTATATATAAAGTGGCAAAATATCTTTTCAAGGTAGACCACGATGAGATAAATTGTATAGTATAAACCTAAATCAGCTACTAGAATAACAAAACAAAGAGTTATAGCTATTAAGCCAATAAAATAGTTATTATAGCTATTATAGCTCTTAAGCCAATAAAATAGATAAAGTGGAATCATTAAAGATAGTTAATACAAAGGAAGCCATAAAGAGAGAAAAAAGAAAGAATAGATTAGACAAATAGAAAACAAAGAGCAAGATAATAGTTTTGGACTCAACTATATCTATAATCACACTAAATGTAAATGGTTTAAGTACACCCAATTAAAAGGCAGAAATTAGCAGCCTGGTTTAAAAAGCAAAATTCAACTATATGATGCCTAAATCATATAAAGGAAAAAGATAGGTTAAAAGTAAAAGGATAGAAAAAGAAGCTGTGCTGACATCAATGAAAAGAAAGGCAGAGTGGCTATATTAAAATCAGTGAACATGGATTTCAGAGCAAAAGATATTTCCAGGGACAAAGAAAATCATTTCATAATGGTATATGGGTCCATTTATCAAGAGTACATATCAATACTAAATGTTTATGAAATTGACATGAGATCTTCAAAACCCATGAAGCAAAAGCTTATAGAATTGCAAGGAAAAATAGCAAATCCATAATTACGATAGGAGATTTCAATCTCTGTCTCTCAATAATTGATAGAACAATTAGGCAGAAAATCAGTAAGAGTATAGTAGAATGAAACAAAATTATCAATCAACTTAACCTGATCAACATGTACAGAACATTTCATTCAATAACAAGAGAATATACATTCTTTTCAAGTGCATTCAAAACATTTCCTAAGATATTTCTGGACATATAAAAATTCTCCATATATTAAAGTAATTTGAATCATACAAAATATCTTCTCTGATCATTTCTGGAATGAAATTAGAAATCAATAACAAACATATCTCTGGAAAACTTTAAATATCTAGAGACTAAATAGCTCACTTTTAATAATCCAATGGTCAAAGAAGAAATAAAAAAGGAATTAAAAATATTAAGAACATATAAAAATGAAAATAAAACACATCAAAATTTATGGGATGTCACTAAAATAGTATGCAAGGGGAAATTTATAGCACTAAACTCCTATATTAAACAAGAAATGAAAAATAAATGTCACCACAAAACAGAAGAGACTCATAACTATGGAGAACAAACTGAGGGTTGCTGGAGGGGTTGTGGGAGGGGGGATGGGCTAAATGGGTCAGGGGCACTAAGGAATCTACTCCTGAAATCATTGCTTCACTATATCCTAACTAATTTGGATGTAAATTTTAAAAAATAAAAAATAAAATTAAAAATAAACAAATAAATAAATAAATGTCACCAATTGTCACCTTAGAAAAAGAAAAGGACTGGCAGATCTCTCCAACCTGTAGCTCTGATGTATTCTGGATCAGCTTTTAACTCTTAATAGTATATCACTGTCCTCTAAACCCCTTCTCCTTCACTGCTGCCATATGGTTCTGGCTTCTACCCAGTGCAGCACACTTACCCCCAAAGCATCATACAGTTCTAATATCTGGAGGCTGGCAGCTTGACTTGGCACTTTAGGCCCTCAGCAGGGTGAGCTGTTAAAACAATACACCTACCTCTCTCACTCATCCCCATTCCCTCCATTCCCTGCTGGGTTTTGGAAAGGGAGGATTCGTGGAGACCACCTCCCTCCTCTGTGACCCCAGAACTTCGGTCCCCTCCCAACACCTCCATCTAGTTAGTGGTACTCACTTGCTTGGAGGCAGACTCCCGACAGGGAGAGGGCTACCCTCCTCTAATGGTTTCTCTGAACATAATAAGATAAATGCTCTGTATCAGTGAGAAAAGTCCCAGACTAATGGCAGAAATTTGCATTTTGAATATGTGTGTTTTGTGTTGTGAAACCTGAAATTCCTTATTTATTAATGGAAAGTCTGACCTCTCTTCTTTCTTTTCCTTTTTCTTTCTTTTTTATTTTCTTTCTTTCTTCTTTTTCTTTTTCTTTCTTTTTTCTTTTCTTTTCTTTCATTCTTTTCTTTTCTTTTCTTTTCTTTCTGGCCTTCATTGCCATATTTTGTGGGGCTGTGAGAGGTTACACTATTTTAGATTATTCTGACCTAGGGTTCTTTCCATAAAAGGTACTTCTGAAGGCGAGATATAGGGTTGAAGAAGCCCAACAAGCCTCTAAAATCAGCTCTCCAGTGTCCTTTAAAGAGAGGTGATTCTCAGCACTAGCAAAATCACTATAGTAGCCTAGTGTGTTTTCAAAAGCAGTTTTAGGGAAAGATGCTGGTTTTCAGTACTTAGTGCTCTTTGAGTTTTAGAGCATTGAGATTTAGGAATTTTGAAGGGATGAGAAGGATTATTTAGGGTCTGACTTACAAATAAAAGATTTTCTCTTGTGAATCTATTTTCTTTCTTCTTTCTTTCTTTCTTTCTTTCTTTCTTTCTTCCTTTATACTTCCCCCCCACCCATCATTTCTTTCCATGTGCCTTCCTATTGGCCCAACTTGCGCCCTTTGCTTGGTTTTTGGTTTTGCTTTGCTTTATCATTGGTTCATTCCAGGCCTCAATTATTGAAGGACACTGCCATTAGTGAAAGAATAGTCCATGAGTCATACGGTTTTAAGACAAAGAAAATTTCTCTGTATGGTTTCTCTTTTAATCACACTTCAGAAAAGGAAAGACTTCCATAGACAAAATTAATAATCTGTATAATAATAATGGCTTTGGCTTTCACCTGAAAATCCAAGAATTACCATTTTCATTGAGATAAGGATTTTCTTGGTGTGGATTGCTTATTACTGTCCATGGGAGAGACAGGTGGTGTTTTTGCAGAAGTTCCTAAGTCCCAAAAGACTAAAAACCTATTTTATCTCATATTTATGTATATTTTGAATTTATTTATTTATTTTGAGAAAGAGAGACAGAGACAGAGAGACAGAGAGAACAAGCAGGGCAGGGGCAGGTAGAGAGAGAGAAAGAGAATCCTAAGCAGGCTCCATATGGTCAGCACAGAGCCTGATGTGGGGCTTGAACTCACAAATTGTGAGATCATGCATGACCTGAGCTGAAATCAAGAGTCAAGTTGTCAACCAACTGAGCCACCCAGGTGTCCCTTGGCTCATTTTTAGAGAATGAGAAGCATAGTTTCTGTCCTTCTGTGTACCTCATAAGCTGGAGTTAAAGGTTTGTCCTATTCATTGTCAGAAATGTGGGATGGCTGCTGGAAAGAATGAAGTTTTACTGACCTCAAAATAAGAAACAACTTGTTTTTCACAAACACTAAAACTACAAATTTTCTCTTTGATTTATTTTTCCCCAAAAAGAGAGGTAACAAAATATCAATTTTGAAAGTGGTGCCAGTGGTAGGGACCACAAGGAATAGGGTGTCAGACACCTACCTACAGTGAATAGTCTTAAATGCACTATTGTTTCTTTTCAGAGTGTTACAAATTTGCCATCCTGTATTCCATAGAAAATGGAATAAAGACAGAGAGATGTAGAATATGCTTTCCTGCCCACAGCAAGGATTTGGAATTGACTTTCGTATGTTGAGTACATTAGAAAAAATAATCAGATAGATTGATTGAGTGGGTTTCCAACAAAATTGTTCCACTCCCAGTGTAAGACCATTTCGTACTGTTTCATTCCTTAGCATCTATACCCCACACTTACGTTTTGTCTTCATCACATTTATCTTCTCTTTTGTTTCTGTAAGTTAGTCATCAGATATTTTAATCACCCACACAAAAGCAAACTGCATTTAAAAACTTTATGAGATAGAGGGAAAATATGGTCTTTCTTATATCACACTCCTCCCCTCCAAAAGCAACAAGCTATTTCTAATTAGAAACTTTCTGTTCCTTCTCCTCTTTTGTCCTCTGCACAAATACCATTTGCCTACAGTTTGCTTCAGTAAATTTTTATAGCAGTTTGCAATCAATTTTAAAATATTGTCCTTGGGGTTAAGATGGCAGAAGAGTAGGGGGATCCCAAGCTTGCCTCAATCTTGAACACAGCTAGAAAAATACCACATCATTCTGAAAACCCAAGAAATCAATCTGAGGACTGAGAGAACAAAACTTTACATCTACAAGTAGAAAAATGAGCACCTTGTAGAAGGTAGGAGCTGCAGAAAGTTGATTTGGGGGCGAAAAGAACATTAGGTACTACAGAAAGAAGGGAGCCTTGATCGCAGAAAGAGGAGTGAGAGAGAAAGAGAGAAAGAAAGAGTGAAGCAGCAGGCAGGAGAATGCACAAGAAAAGCTCTTCCCTAAAACCATTGACTGGGAAAGGATAGGGGCTAACTATTGCAAGCTATTATAACCAGCAGAGTGCAAAGTCTGAAGTTTTAGAAGTCCATGCCATCACCTGGCAGGCTTGGCAGTCCTCCACTGGGGAAGGAGGGTAGAGACCAGGGTGTGGGTAGCATGGTCTGAAGATCCCGGGGTTGTGAGGAGCAAAGCAGTACCCCTTCCTGGAATGCATATGGGAATGGTAGCATGGCCTCTCGGGGAACAAGAGAACCACCAGTGCCAACGTGATGCCCTGTTCCCAAGGATAGGAACAAAGACACTGACTGAGGGCAGCAAATCTTGGTACCAGCTTTCTGTTGCACTTTACCATAAACTCCCAACCATTGTGTGGTTGTGCAACTGCTTTTCTGGGACCAACTGGCAAATGGCAAAAGCATGGCAAGATCCTCCCCTAGAGGATCCCACAAATCAACACTGGGCAGGTCCCTAAAATTACGAGTTTTGAAACTCAGCCACGTGCCTGAGATAAAACACAGGAGTACTGTGCCACCTGGCAGATGGACAGCTAGGAGGCAGACAGGATGAAGGCAGGGATCTGACAGAAGCCAGAGACACAAGAGGGGTGATTGCTCTTCTGTGAGGGCTTCCTGAACAATGGTGGGAGGGAAGTCCCTACTTCTGGCTCCAGGGAGGAGACAGCACCCCACATCCAGTGGAGGATGGAGCTGCATATACCAAGCCCCACCCCCCTTCATCCTAAGGTTGCATCTCCACTAGGGCAAGTCAGCCCAAGAATCAGTGTAGCAGAAGACCATGCACCAAGTCTATTGATCCAAGAGTGCTGTAAAGCTTCAGCTCTAGGGGAAATGGGATCTAGCTGCTTCTTCTTCTTCTTCTTCTTCTTCTTCTTCTTCTTTTTGATCTAGTTTCTTTTAACAAGCAGACCAAAACACACCTGGTTAAAACTTGCCACATGTGAACAAGTTCCAAACAACCCCACTGCAGGCAAGGAGAAATGCTGCAGAGGACTGACCTAAAGGTAGGAGCATCCAAAACACAACAGAAGAGTGCATATAGCACACCTCCTCCCCACTCTTTTGGAGCTCTTCATATAGCCATTACTTTCAGGAGCAGGTATATAACAGTCTTTCTTAACAATCACACACACAATAAAAACAGTGATCTAGACAAAAATGACAAGACTGAAGAATTCATCCCCTCTCACCCCCCCCCCCCCAAAAAAAGAACAGGATGAAGTAACAACCACGGATTTAATCAATAAATATAAGTAAGATGTCTGAACTGGAGTGTAAAACAACAAATGTACACCTGGCCTTGAGAAAATCATAGAAGACACTAGAGAATCCCTTACTGCAGAGATAAAAGAACTAAAAACCAGCCAGGCCAAAATTTAAAATGCTATAACTGAGATGCAAACCCAACTGATGCCATGACAACAAGGATGGATGAAGTAGATGAACAAATCAGCTAAATAGAAGATAAAATTATGGAAAATAATGAAGCTGAAAAGGAGAGGGAAAGAAAGGTGTTGGATCATAAATGTAGACCTTGGGAACTCAGTAACTCCTTAAAGCATAGTAATATTCATATCATATGAGTCCTAGAAGATGAAGAGAGAGAAAAAAGGGCAGAAGGTTTATTTGAACAAATAAATTACAAACCTCCCTAATCTAGAGAAGGGCATAGACATCAACATCCAAGAAGCACAGAGAGCTTCCACTGAATTCATCAAAAGCCAGCCATCACTGACATATCATAGTCAAATTTATAAAATACACAGACAAGAAAAAAATCCTCAAAGCAACAAGGGAAAAAAGTCCTTAACCACAAGGGAAGACAGATCAGGTTCACAGATATGTCCATAGAAATTTGGCAAGCCAGAAGGGAGTGGCAGGATATATTCAAACATACTGAATGGGAAAACTATGCAGCCAAGAATATTCTATCCAGCAAGGCTGTCATTCAGAATAGGACAGACAAACAAAAACTAAAGGAGCTAATGACAACTAAACCAGCCCTGCAAGAAATATTAAAGGGTTCACTTTGAGTGTGGGGGGGGAAAAGACAAAAACAACAAATATGAGAAAGAAACAGAGAATATCACCAGAAACACCAACTTAGCAGGTAATACAATGGCACTAAATTCATATCTGTCAATAATCACTCTGAATGGACTAAATGGTCCAATCAAAAGACATAGGGTATCAGAATGGATTAAAAAAAATAAGACAAATCTATATTCTGCCCACAAGAGACTCATTTTAGACCTAAAGACACCTGCAGAAAGTGACGGGATGGAGAACCATCTATCATGCTAATGGACATTGAAAGAGAGCCAAAATAGACATACTTATATCAAGCAAACTAGATTTTAAAACAAACATTGTAACAAGAGATGAATAAGGGCATTATATCATACTTAAGGGATTTATCCATCAAGAAGATCTAACAATTGTAAATATTTATGCCCTCAATGTGAAAGCACCCAAATATATAAATCAATTAATCACAAACATAAAGAAACTCACTGATAATAATACAAAATAGTAGGAGACTTTAACATCCCACTTACAACAACGGACAGATCATCTAAGCAGAAAATCAACAAGGAACAATGGTTTTGAATGACACACTGGACCAGATGGACTTAACAGATATATTCAGAACATTTCATCCTAAAGCAGAAGAATACACATTCTTTTGGGTGCACATAGGACATTCTCCAGAATAGATCACATACTGGGTCACCAATTAACCCTCAACAAATACAAAAAGATTGGGATCATACCACGCATATTTTTAGACCACAATGCTATGAAACTTGAAGTCAATCACAGGAAAAAATTTGGAAATACCACAAATACAAGGAGATTAAAGAACATTAAAGAATGAAGGGTTAACCAGGAAATTAAAGAAATAAAAAGTACATGGAAGTCAATGAAAATGAAAACACAATAGTCCAAAACCTTTGGGATGCAGCAAATGGGGTCATAAGAGGGAAGTATATAACACTACAGGCCTTTATCAAGAAGCAAGAATGGCACAAAAACAGACATTCAGATCAATGGAACAGAACAGAGAACCCAGAAATGGACCCACAAACATATGGCCAACTAATCTTTGACAAAGCAGGAAAGAATATCCAATGGAATAAAGACAGTGTCTTCAGCAAGTGGTGCTGGGAAAACTGGACAGCAACATGTAGAAGAATGAACCTGGACCACTTTCTTACACGGTACACAAAAATAAGCTCAAAATGGATGTAAGACCTCAATGTAAGACAGGAAGCCATCAAAATCCTCAAGGAGAAAGCTGGCAAAAACTTCTTTAACCTTGGCCACAGTAACTTCTTACTCAACACGTCTCCGGAGGCAAGGGAAACAAAAGAAAAAATGAACTATTGGGACCTCATCAAAATAAAAACTTCTGCACGGCAAAGGAAACAACCAGCAAAACTAAAAGGCAACCAAAGGAATGGGAGAAGGTATTTGCAAACAACATAACAGATAAAGGGTTAGAATCCAAAATCTATGAAGAATTTATCAAACTGAACATCCAAAAAACAAATAATCCAGTGAAGAAATGGGCAAAAGACATGAATAGACGCTTCTCCAAAGAAGACATCCAGATGGCCAACTGACATATGAAAAAACGTTCAACATCACTCATCATCAGGGAAATACAAATCAAAACCACAATGAGATACGACCTCATACCTGTCAGAATGGCTAACATTAACAACTCAGGCAACAACAGATGTTGGTGAGGATGCGGAAAAAGAGGATCTTTTTTGCACTGCTGGTGGGAATGCAAGCTGTGCAGCTGTTCTGGAAAACAGTATGGAGGTTCCTCAAAAAATTAAAAATAGAACTACCCTACGACCCAGCAATTGCACTACTAGGTATTTATCCAAGGGATACCGGTGTGTGGTTTCAAAGGAGTACATGTACCCCAATGTTTATAGTAGCACTATCAACAATAGCCAAAGTATGGAAAGAGCCCAAATGTCCATTGATGGATGGTATATGTATACAATGGAGTATTACTCAGCAATCAAAAAGAATGAAATCTTGCCATTTGCAGCTACATGGATGGAATTGGAGGGTATTATGCTAAGCGAAATTAGTCAGTCAGAGAAAGACAAATATCATGTGACTTTACTCATAGGAGGACTTTAAGACACAGAACAGGTGAACATAAGGGAAAGGAAGCAAAAATAATACAAAAACAGGGATAGGGACAAAACATAGGAGACTCTTAAATATGGAGAACAAACAGAGGGTAACTGGAAGGGGTGCGGGGGGGGGGATGGGCTAAATGGGTAAGGGGCATTAAGGAATCTATTCCTGAAATCACTGTTGCACTGTATGCTAACTAATTTGGATGTAAATTAAAAAAATAAAATAAAATGAACCACACACACACACACACACACACACACACACACAAAGAAGCAAGAAAAGCCTCAAATACACAACCTCATCTTACATCTAAAGAAGCTGGAAAAAGAATGGCAAATAGAGCCTAAAACCAGCAGAAGAAGGGAAATAATAAAGATTATAACAGAAATAAATGATATAGAAATAAAAAAAGCAACAGAACAGATCAATGAAATTAGGAGCTAGTTCTTGAAAGAATTAACAAAACTGATAAACTCCTAGCCAGAATTATCAAAAAGAAAAGAGAAAGGATCCAAAGAAATAAACTTACAAATGAAAGAGGAGAGATGACAACACGACAGAAGTAGAAATAATTATAAGAGAATATTATGAGCAATGATATGCCAACAAATTGGGCAATCTGGAAGAAATAGATAAATTCCTAGAAAGTTATAAACTACCAAAACCGAAACAGGAAGAAATAGAAAATTTGAGCAGACCCATAACCAGCGAAGAAATTGAATCAGTAATCAAAAATCTCCCAACAAACAAGAGTCCAGAAATTGACCCACAACTATATGGTCAGCTAATCTTCAACAAAGCAGGAAGGAATATCCAATGGAAAAATGATGTTGGGAAAAACTGGATGACAACATGCAGAAGAATGAAACTGGACCACTTTCTTACACTGTACACAAAAATACATTCAAAATGGATGAAAGACCTAAATGTGAGACAAGAAACCATCAAAATCCTAGAGAAGAACACAGGCAGCAACCTCCTTGACTTCAGCCATAGCAACTTCTTACTAGACACATCACCGAAGGCAAGGGAAACAAAAGCAAAAATGAACA
Organism: Panthera uncia; assembly: GCF_023721935.1. NCBI lineage: Eukaryota > Metazoa > Chordata > Mammalia > Carnivora > Felidae > Panthera > Panthera uncia. The sequence goes on from NC_064809.1 coordinate 41,097,600, forward strand.
ATTTGGACTTCCTGAAGATAAAAACTTCTGCACAGCAAAGGAAACAATCAACAAAACTAAAAGGCAGCCTACAGAATGGGAGAAGATATTTTCAAAGGACATATCTGATAAAAGAGTTAGTATCTAAAATCTATAAAGAACTTACCAATCTCAACACTCAAAAAACAAAGAATCCAGTGAAGAAATGGGCAAAAGACATGAACAGACAGTTTTCCAAAGAAGACATTCAGATGGTCAACAGACACATGAAAAGATGCTCAACATCATTCATCATCAGGGAAATACCAATGAAAACCACAATGAGACACCACTCACACCTGTCAGAATGGCTAAAATGAACAACTCAGGCAACAACAGATGTTGGTGAGGCTGCAGAGGATGGGGAATCCTCTTACAGTATTGGTGGGAATGGAAACTGGTGCAGCTGTTCTGGAAAACAGTATGGAGGTTCCTCAAAAAGTTAAAAATATGATCCAACAATTGCACTATTAGGTATTTACCCAAAGGACACAAAAATGCTGATTCAAAGGAGTACATGTACCCCAATGTTTATAGCAGCATTATCAACAATAACCAAACTATGGAAAGAGCCCAGATGTCCATAGACTGAAGAATGGATGAAGAAGATGTGGTATATATATATATATATATATATATGATGGAAAATTGCTCACCCATAAAAAAGAATGAAATTTAGCCATTTGCAACAATATGGATGGAGGTAGAGTGTATGTATTATGTTTAGCGAAATAAGCCAGTCAAAGACAAATATATTATTTCACTCATATGTGGGAATTTAGGAAACAAAACAGATGAAAATGTGGGAAAGTGAAAAAGAGAGAGGGAAGCAAACCATAAGAGACTCTTAATAATAGAGAAAAACTGAGGGTTACTAGAGGGGAGGTAGGCAGGGGATGGGTTAAAAGGGTGATGGGTATTAAGAAGGGCACTTATTGTGATGAGCACTGAGTGTAATGCAAGTGATGAATCACTGAATTCTACTCCTGAAATCAATATTGCAGTGTATGTTAACTGATTAGAATTTAAATAAAAATTTGAAAAGAGGGGAAAAAAAGAAAAAGATATGATCAAAGACAATCAAACAACTGATCCACCAAAAATAAATAAATAAATTATGAACTGCCTCAGCATTATTCTTTCAGAATTTGGATACTTGGGCCAATATCCAAATGAAGTAATTTTGTAGTTATATAAAGTGATCAAATTAAAACAGTCCCCTTTCACTGTACTAGAAGTATAATTCGTTTTATTAAAAGTTGTAAAAGAGTAAAGAAACAGTGCACAGTAATACACTGCAGGCTGAGTGAACTGAGAATGCATTTTCTTTTGCTTTCTCCATCAAGAAAATATTCCCTTGGAGACTGACTCACAGTGAAAAGACATAATCTAGGTGCATATTCTCAAAGTATGGGTCCCAGCTCCTCATCTGGATCACCTTGTGCCTGTTGGCCATGGAGAGTCTCAGGCCCCATCTCAGTGCTAGTAAATCAGAATCTGTCTCGTTATTAGTGTTCCCCGATGGTTCATAAGTACATCAAAGTGTCCAAAGCCTGATCTAGGTGACTATTAAAAACCCCTAAAAGAAAAATAAATGACACAACGAAACTTGTAAAAATGAGATACACATGCCCATTAGTCATACTTCTAAAATTTTTTAATGGTTATTTACTTATTTATTTATTTTAATATGGAATTTATTGTCAAATTGGTTTCCATACAACACCCAGTGCTCATCCCAACAGGTGCCCTCCTCAATGCCCCTCACCCACCCTCCCCTCCCTCTGACCCCCCATCAACCCTCAGTTTATTCTCAGTCTTTAAGAGTCTCTTATGGAATGTTTATTTATTTTGAGAGAGATAAAGAGCATGCATGGGGGAGAGGCAGAGAACGAGAGGGAGACACAGAAACGGAAGTAGGCTCTAGGCTCTGAGCTGCCAGCACAGAGCCCGACGCAGGGCTCGAACCCACGAACTGTGAGATCATGACCTGAGCCAAAGTTCGACACTTAAGTGACTGAGCCACCCAGGTGCCCCTGTTAGTCATACTTCTAAAAAAACTTAATCACACAAGTAATAAAGGTAAATAAAATAATAAATTTATATTGTAAGTCTGTGAAGGTATATAGTAAAGGAGGCTTCAATTTTCTTCTCAAAGGAAAAAAATATTGCCCATGGACTTTATCTTTTTTCCTTTTGAGAAAGGGATGCTAGCACAGAAGAGTGCAAGTAAAAACTGTCTTATGTGAGGCTTTCTTCCCTTTCCCTGTCTGCTTCTCATGATGTTTACTTCAGTGTCCTTCCAAGGAGGTCTCTTAATCTTAAAATTTTGCATTTCCTACTCTTAGTCAAATTGTATTACTGTTTTTTGGGGGTTTTTTTAATTAAAAAAAAAATTTTTTAACGTTTATTTATTTTTGAGACAGAAAGAGAAAGAGCATGAATGGGGGAGGGTCAGAGAGAGGGAGACACAGAATCCAAAACAGGCTCCAGGCTCTGAGCTGTCAGCACAGAGCCTGACGCGGGGCTCGAACTCACAGACCGAGAGCCGAAGTCGGCCGCTTAACCGACTGAGCCACCCAGGCGCCCCTGTATTACTGTTTTAATAACTCTTCCTACTGCATATTCTCCATCTTGAATTGGCACTTCTGAATTCGGAAAATGTAGTTGAGATCTAAGGATTACTTCTGGGAGATGTGCTTCTCCCTTGTTTGTGGTTGCATATTATTCTGTATCATTGAGACGGTTATTCTGCATAATTGAGACATACTATGCTTCAGAGAGTTTGCATAAACACTAGCCAGGATTACTGGGAGTTAAAACACAAAATTCAGGTATGGAAAAGCAACTACGTAGAGTACTAGAACCTCCTTTGTACCCGTTGGAAGAAATATAAAGAGTGTAGTAAACCCAGCTAAGGTTATTACAGTCTGGTTCTTTGAAGTACCATTTTTCTCTCCTTCTGTCTTTTTCCACTTTCCAAGGTACTCAGGAAAATAGGAGAAATTTCCAATTGGATTAATTGGATTAATTTAAATTAACTTGGATTAATTTAAAATATTTTATTCCCTAATGCCCTTTTTGTACCTGTCGTAATGTACAGGATCCTTCTCTTTTGATGGGAAAGACAGGTAGTTATCTGAATCTAGGTTGAAAAAGTTATATATAAATAAATTATAATAAAAGGGATATTGTGCTTTTCAAATCTGTGTTTTTTCTTAATCTAGGTAAGGCATATCCAAAATAAATATGTAAAGAAGAAAAGAGTTTATCTTCATGAAAAAAAAGAAAAGAAAAGAAAAGAAAAAAGAAAATCCAACCCAAAGTAAGTAGAAGACAGGAAATACTAAAGAGAATACAAAAAAATGGATAAAACTAAAGCCAGAATGATCAGTATTAAGAATACTGATATTAAGAATGGGAATATTAAGAATGGGAATCGCTGTAAAGTCTACAGAATTAAAAAGGAGAAGAGGGAAATATAAAAAATTTTGCCAATAAATTGACAACCTATATGAAATGGACAAATTCCTTAAAAGACAGACTATGAAAGCCCACTAAAGGAGAAATAGCCTGTAAAAAATCCTAAAAAAAATCTTCCCACATTGAAAATTCCAAGCCCCATTGGCTTCATTGGTAAATCCTAACAAATATTTAAGGAAAAAAATAATACCAAGTCTAAACAAACATTTTCAGAAAATAAAGATTGGTCACTACTTTCCAACATGCCCTTTGAAGCCAGTGTACCTTGATATCAAAACCAGAAAAAGACATTAAAAGGAAAAAAAATCGCAAATGAATATATTTCACAAGTGTATATGCAAAAATCTAAGCAAAATGTTAGCAAATGAAATCCAACAATATATAAATAACTATCTATGTCATGACCAAGCAGGGTTTATCCTAGGAATATAAGGTTAATTTAACATTCAAAAGTCAATTAACATAACTCATTATGTTACAACACTTACACAGAAAAAACAATTTGTTCAACTTGACGGATGTAAAAAGTCTTTCACAAGATGCAATTTCAGTTTCCAATAAAAACTCTCAGAAAACTAAATATTTAAAGGGCACCTATAAAAAACTTACAGTTAAAATCATATTTAATGTTGCAAGACTAAATGCTTTCTCTCTAGATTAAGAGCAAGACAAGACACTTTCAACATTTCTATTCAACACTGTATTGGAGGTGCTGTCCAGTTTAATAAGGCAAGGAAAATAAATAAAAGGCATTCATACTGAAAAGGAAGAAGTAAAATAGTCTTTTTTTTCTTTTGAAGGAATATGATTATCTCTGTAGTATATCTGGTGGAATCTACGAAAAAGACTGATAGAACAAATAGTTGAGTTTAGCAAATTTACAGGATACAAGATCAACACACAAAATAAATCAGAAATCGAAACTGAAAAAGTAAATCCCATTTGTAATAGTATCAAAATTACCCAAAAAATTTTGTGATAGATATGACAAAATGTGAAAATCATATACACTCTAAACTACACAACATTATGGAGAGAAGTTAAGAAAAACTTAAATAAGTGGAGAGATGTATTGTGTTCTTGGGTTAGAAGACAGTATTATTGAAATGTCAATGCTCTCCAAATTGATTTATAAATTAAATTTAACCAAAATCAATATCCCAACCAAATCAAGGATAGAAATTGGCAAATAAATTTTAAAATTTATTTGAAAATGCAAAAGGTCTAGAATAGCCAAAACAAATTTGAAAATGATGAACAAGTTGGAAAGTTAACATTATCCTATTTCAAGATTTTTTAATAAAGCTACCATAATAAAGGGAGTGTTGTATTAGTATAATCAACACATATATGAATAACTGATTTTTGACAAAGAATATATTTTTCAACCAATGATGCTGGAACAACTGGCTACCCACACGCAGTAAGATGAATTTCAATCCTTACATCATATAATACAAAAATTAACTCAAAATGGATCATAAACATACATTGAAAACCTGAAACTACAAAATTTTTCAACAAAAAAAACAGGAGAAAATCTCTGTGACCTTACGTTCCGCAAAGATTTTCTAACACCAAAAGCATGAGTTATAAAACAACAATTTGATAAATTGGATATCATCAAAATGAAAAAGCTCTGCTCTTCAAAAATCACAAAAGAATGAAAGACAAGCCATAGACTGGGAGAAAATGCTTGCAAATCATGTATTTGATAAACGACTTGTATTCAAATTTTATAAAGAATTCTCAGGGTGCCTGGGTGGCTCAGTCCATGAAGCATCTGACTCTTGGTTTTGGCTCAGGTCATGATCTTGTGATTTGTGAGTTCAAGCCCCATGTCGGGCTCCACACTGACAATGTGGAGCCTGCTTGGGATTCTCTGTCTCCCTCTCTCTCTGCCCCTCCCCTGCTTACTCTCCATCTCTGTCTCTCAAAACAAATAAATAAGCTTAAAAAAAATACAATAATTTCGTACAGAATTTCACCAAGGAATTTCCAGGATGGTGAATAAGCACATGGAGTAATTCTCAACATCATTAGTCCTTAAGAAAACTGAGAAATCCACAAGGAGATACAACTTACATACCTATTAGAATGTCTAAAATTACAAAGACTGACTACACCAAATGTTGTTGAGAATGTTGAGGAACTGGAACTCTCATATAGTCTTGTGTGTGTGTGTGTATGTGTGTTTGTGTGTATTATTATTTTTTATTTTTTTTAATTTATTGTCAAATTGGTTTCCATACAACACCCAGTGCTCATCCCAAAAGGTGCCCTCCTCAATACCCATCACCCACCCTCCCCTCCCTCCCACCCCCCATCATATAGTCTTAATGGGAATTTAAATAATGTAACCACTTTTAAAACCAGTTTGACTGTTTTTTTAAATATTAAACAAACTCTTAAGTTTACTTAAGAGAAATGGTAACATATGTCCCTTTAATGACTTGAATATTTCTGCCAGTTTTATTTGTAATAGACAAAACTAGAAACAAATGAAAAGTCTTTCAACTGGTGAACGAGTAAACAAGGAGTGGAATATTACTCAACATTAAAAAGGAATAAACTATTGGGGCACCTGGGTGGCTCAGTCGGTTAAGCATCTGACTTCAGCTCAGGTCATGGCTTCGCATTTTGTGAGTTCGAGCCCCGTGTCAGGCTCTGTGCTGACAGCTCAGAGCCTGGAGCCTGTTTCAGATTCTGTCTCTCTCTCTCTCTCTCTCTCTCTCTCTCTCTGCCCATCCCTGCTCATGCTCTGTATCTCTCTCCTTCAAAAATAAACATTTAAAAAAATTAAAAAAAAATAAACTACTGATAGACCCTACAAGAGGAAGGAATCATACTTTATGATTCTATTTACATAGAATTCTGGAAAATGCAAACCAATTTATTGTGACTGGAAGCAGTGCTTGCTTAGGGATAGATCGGGAAGAGTGGAAAGGAGGGATTACAGCAGGGGGTAATTATGATGAAAGTTTTTGGGGTAAGTGATATGTTCATTGTCTTGACTGTGTTGATGGTTTCACAGGCATACACCTACATCAAACTAAAAAATTGAACACTTTAAGTGTGCACAGTTTAGCGTATATCAATTATTCCTCAATAAAGCTGTTTATTAAAGTTTTAGTGAGCAATTATTAGTGGGAGATAAAAGAAAGGGAGAAGTCAGCTCCATCTTTCAGGTTTACAACAGCTCAAGGCGCAAGGCAAACCGTCCAGTGAGAGTCAGTTTTGGAGGAACTGAATATGTAAAAAAAAAAAAGACATTTAGGTGGACCTGGAAGTTAGAACATAATTTCGTTGGCCATCTGTGACCTCTTTATATGGGCCTGTGCATGGCAGATGGAAGAAGGAAGAGAAATAGAGAAGTAGGGTAGTACCAGATTTTGGAACTTCTTTGGAGTTTTGAAACAGATTTGGGGCTTGTTAGTAAAGTCACTGCGCCCATATTCTCATTGTATCCCTTCTAGAATGAAGCCCTTGGCTGTGTCAGAATCACCTAGTGTTTTATGCTGTTTCAAATCTCTACATATCAGTTGCAGGTTTATGGTATTATTATACAAATCAGGAACAAACATATGCTTTTTCTTTAGTCCTCCATCACCCACCCCTAGAGAATACCCGTGTTCTCTTCCTAATTTGCCTAAGACACAGTCTCCGTAGCACTGAGCAAGTTCAAGTTCCACTTTTCCTTTCCTCAGGTAATTGTCTAGTCTTCCATTGCAGTTCATGGAGAATGGCCATCTACATCTGATTATCCTTGTGATGGGTGCCAAAAGTCCCTTGTTTTCAGATTTTTCAACTATTATTATTTTAGCCTTTCTGGATAGTTCTTCATCCCTTCCTTGTATCTGATTTCCCTTCCCCTCAAAACCCCAGAGTGCAATGTCTTCTGAATCCTTTATGCTCTTGGCCCTCACTCAGTGCTGCCCTTGTTCTCAGATTATTTTCTCTTCATATTCTAGCATACTGAGCACAAATTTAAGCTATACATTTGCAAACTCATCATTTACATTGAACATACAAAGTGTGTACGTTGCATATGAATAGTTCATTGCAGGAGGCTTATGACTAATCGCTGACTCTGATTCCATCAAACTCTGATTTCTTTCCCCCCAATTCTAGTAAATGGACTTCTGCTTTGCCCCTGCCTTGTGACAGTCTTTGTCATGTACCGATATGCTTTATTTATGCCGCACTTAGTAACTTGATTATCTCTCCAAATTGATGAGTGTTTCAAGATGAGGGGTCCTGCTTTCCAAACAATATGTAGGAGACAGAATCAAGATCTTTTCTTCATACTGTTTTACTACCAGCCAGAGATTGGATAGCTTTCTCTTTATCCCTCACAGTTCATAACTGGCCTATATCACTCCCATATTGAGTCTAAATTGTTTTTCTCTACAAAGCAACATTGTAAATGCCCTTATGCATTTATAGCCCCAGAAAATTATCATTTTTCTCAGCCTTCATTTAGTTATTTCAGCTAGTCAAACTCAACTGCACCATATATATACAATAGCTATTGAATTACATGTTATGGATAATCCCACACTGACCTTTCTCCTTGTTCTTAATCTTTTCTTGCTCTTTCTCCACATCGCCTACAATATAAGCTTTTTGCTCTAAATCTGGACTCTGACTTTATCCTTGGGAGCTTAGATTTCATGTTGTTTTCAACACCCTCAGCATTTGATTATTCATTTCCCAGTGTTCTTCATCATAGACTTGCAAGTCAAGCTTTTCCCTTTTAAAATTTATTTGTGAAAAAAAAAAAAAAAAAAATTAAAAAAAAAAAAAAAAAGGGGCGCCTGGGGGGCGCAGTCGGTTAAGCGTCCGACTTCAGCCAGGTCACGATCTCGCGGTCCGTGAGTTCGAGCCCCGCGTCAGGCTCTGGGCTGATGGCTCAGAGCCTGGAGCCTGTTTCCGATTCTGTGTCTCCCTCTTTCTCTGCCCTTCCCCCGTTCATGCTCTGTCTCTCTCTGTCCCAAAAATAAATAAAAAACGTTGAAAAAAATTTAAAAAAAAAAAAAAAATTTATTTGTGAAAAAGCAGTGTATACTCACAATTTGCTTTCCTTTCATCCAACTTAACTCAATGCAATATGGTTTCTACTCCATACATTATATTTTTGCATTTAATAAACAAATATATTCATATGTTATTTGTATCAAGTACCCTGTTTCTTGGAATACATTAGAAATTAATTCATTCAAGGCTTCTAATCTCATTGAGCATTCCTCATTAGGAGGAATGACAGACATAAATATTAGCTAATAAAGTGTTCTATGTAATATCCAGGGCAGGAGCATAACAAGGGGATTTAACACCCTGCAAACAATTCTAAAGGATTTGTATGACATCCAAGAAAAATGTCCTTTAAGTTGAGCTCCGAAGGATGAGTTAGATGGCTACAATGGAAAAGTGGAAGACTTTCCAGGTAGAAGGAAAAGCACGTTTAAAGTCCAGGAGATAAGAAACAGCCTTGGTGCACTGAAGGAGCTAAAAATCCAGTATATTTGCAACATAGAAACAGGATAAGATTGGCATTTGTTGAGTTCAGAGGCAGGGCAGAAATAGTTCTCATAGAACACTTAAGGCCATGTTAAGAATTTTCCATTAAGGGGCGCCTGGGTGGCTCAGTCGGTTGAGCGTCCGACTTCAGCTCAGGTCATGATCTCACGGTCCATGAGTTCGAGCCCCGCATCGGGCTCTGTGCTGACAGCTCAGAGCCTGGAGCCTGCTTCAGATTCTGTGTCTCCTTCTCTCTCTGCCCCTCCCCTGCTCAAACTCTGTCTCTCTCTCTCAAAAATAAATAAACATTAAAAAAAATTAAAAAAAAAAAAGAATTTTCCATTAAGAGCATAAAGAAGATCCTGAGTGGTTGCAGAGTAGTAATATAATCAGATTTCTGTTTCCAACAATTACTCGAGCTATGTTATAAAAAGAGCTTACAAAAGGGCAAAAGTAGAGGTAATAATGCCAGACAAGAGACTCTTAGAGTTTTCAGTAAGAAAGGACATATGGTGTGGATGATGGGATGTAGCGGTGGGTTCATCTGTGATTAATTATTCATATAAATAAATGACTCACTGACTGAACAAATAAATAAGGTGTATTCATGTACCAATAATGATGAAGTGCCGTAGCCCAAAGATTATCATTGATTCAACTGTATCTACTTGAGACCCAAGAACAGAGAAAGAAGAAAACAGCGGATATGGGCAAAGTACACTCTCATAGTCCAAAAGATAAACTTTGGTAGTTGATGATGAGGGATGAGAGAATTCAAGATGATGGATTGAACCACCAGTAAGGTTGTCATGAACTATGGTAAAGAATACTGGAGGAACGACAGACTGGAATGAAAGACAGTGAGCTAGAACCAGACATGTGACAGTTGAAGTCTCTTTGAGACATCCAAGAGGAAGCAATGAGAAAACAATATACTTGCAACTAAGAATTGTAGAGGAGCCAACTAGACCAGAGATGTAAGTTTGGAAGTGTTTAGATGGCAATTAAAGATGTGAAAATCGAAGAGATCATTTACCACAAGAGTCTCGGTAATGATGAACATTGAAGAAACTCCAACATAGAATGGTGGGATGGAGGAGAAATGGTTTTCCAAAGAAACAGAGAAAGAATGCTCAGATACATTGAGAAAACCCTCGAGAGTGAGGCTCCATAGTCAAGAAAAGAAAATATTAGGAACAAAAAAAGAGAAGAGTTGCTGTGTCAAAGGATCTGAGGACTAAAGAGAGTTTTTTTGGATTTGTGATGTGGAGGTCAATATTGAGTTGATGTAGAGTTTCAGTGAAGTAATTTTCATTTTTGTGTATGAACTATGAATAAGTGACATAGCACAGGTTGTGGTAGAGTGCCTGACAAAACGGAAGACCCAGATGAGGACTGAGGTGTTTATTTAAAACCTATCTGCTCAGTTGTGTCATTTTTTTTTTTTTTTCCAGCAGTGATCGCAGCCAGGGGAGATACACAAGATAAACAACAGGAACAGAGCAAAATCCAGCCTCAATGTCTCTCTGGGTCACCCACTCAGAACTTCCCTGTTGTTGTGTAACAATTCATCACTATTACTAATTCCAGAAACAATTACACTGCAATTCTACCAAGAAAAGTCTACTTCCCATTCTTTCCATCCTAGTTTTTTTTTTTTTTTAAACCGGACCACTGCATTAATAACTTCTATTCCCTGTGAAAGCGTTCTAAAGAAACACTACAGATGACAAGATCTTGGTCACTGCAATTTCCAGGAACAGACACAGTCAAGGGCTAGTGGTTTCAGAAAGGGGAATAATATTCACAATAATATTGTGAACATCAAAAGGTTCAACTTGTGTGGTCTTAGAAATTAAGGCAGGGCAGATCATTTTTAACTTAACTTATCATCAGACAAGTAGCAAGAAAAACAAGAACCTAGAGCAGATGAAAGGCCCTACCTAGTTGCACTGATTTGGGTCCTCTATCGCCATAGCACGTATAAAGTTCCAATGGGACCATGTAGAAAGAAGAAAGGGTTTACAGATTTAACCGGTGCCCTTTGCTGAGAAATAAATGGAATCACCATGAATGGGAGTTTGAATTCTTAATCTGCTAGGTTGAACTGGAAAGAGGAGGAGGGAGAAATGTGAGTTCTGTTACTTGCCACAATACTGGAGGATCATTCAAGTTACTTGCATCCTGAGAAGACACTTTTGAAATATGTATGCATATTTGAGGTTTATAGTTTGTTTCACAACACTCTAAATCTTACTTCTCAGTCTTTAGGAAACATTATATTTTAGAATCTTTTGCCTGTTTACTATTTTTGATTTAGAACAGTAGTTCCACAGATTTTTTTATTTGCTTTTTCTCTTATTTGACTCCCTTTCAAAAGTTGTCCAATCAAACATGACTTTTACCTTTAAGTCACTCTCTTAGCAAACATTTCCTCCAATTTACTTTGCGTTTATGTAAAAATGAATGTCAACAGTTTTTACTGCAATCACTTTCAGATATTGACGATTTCACCTTTGGGTGAGAAGATATTATATTCAACCATCTGGATTAAACAATTTTTGAAATATGTGTCATATTTTACCTTTTCATACATAAGGTAAAAGTGTGTACAAAGCAATTTTATCTTGGGAAAAACTTTATATCAATCAGAAAATATTAGGGGGAAAAATGTAATGAGCTGATTCTGAGATAAAAATACAAATATTTTGTCATAGAGTAATAACATATGAATTCATTAGTATCTGTTAATAATCTAACAGAAATTTCTTTACCAAATTAGCAGCTAATAGCATGTAAAAACTCAGGGAATGTAAAGAAAAACACAGTTCTAAAAAAGACAAGAGTTTGGAATAAAATACAGAGGAAGGTAGGACTGTGTCATTAAGGTCCGTAAAGAAAATTGCAAGGGATAGACAATATCAATAGACATGTAGAATATGAACTCCAGAACAAAATTATCAAAAACAAAATTTAGGTTTACAAAACTGGTCACAGGGTACAGTTAAAAGCCACTCATATATCAGCAATTTTTTTGAGTCTGGTACAAAATATTAAGCACTAAACAAAAATAAGTTTACTGAATAAATGATTAGAAGAATGATTGAAGTTTCAAAGTATTTTGTTAAAAACATTTTTTATATAAGAGTGCCTGGGAGGCTCAGTCGGTTAAGCATCCAGCTCTTTATCGCGGCTCAGGTCACGATCTCACAGTCCTTGAGTTCAAGCCCTGCATCGGGCTCTGTGCTGACAGCTCAGAGCCTGGAGCCTGCTTCCAGTTCTGTGTCTCCCTCTCTCTCTCTCCTCTCTTGCTCGCACTCTGTTTCTCTCTCAAAAATAAATAAAACATTTAAAAAATTTGTAAAAACTAAAAAAACATTTTTTATACAGTTCCTCATTGGATCTTGTTCTGAGATAATGTCTGAGATAAAGGAAAAAATTTTCACTTCAAGGATCTGTTAGTACATTCATTCTGTAACTTAATTAATGCAACTCTGTCTATGCCAGCAGCGTTGGTAAGTGCAAGGAATAAAGTAAACACGATCCCTATCCTCAAAGAATTTACAGTCTAATTTAGAGCTTAGCCAATTACAATGTCATAATTTTATATACAAAAATCTATGAGACCATCTTTTAAAAAAATTTTTTTTAATGTTTTTTATTTATTTTTGAGACAGAGAGAGAGAGAGCATGAACGGGGGAGGGTCAGAGAGAGAGGGAGACACAGAAGCTGAAACAGGCTCCAGGCTCTGAGCGGTCAGCACAGAGCCCCAAGCGGGGCTCGAACTCACGGACCGCCAGATCATGACCTGAGCCGAAGTTGGCCGCTTAACCGACTGAGCCACCCAGGCGCCCTGAGAGGATCTTTTTAAAAAGGAAAATCTATTAACTCTGCTCTTGGTACTTTACTTAAGGGCTCAAAACAAATTCTGGTTCAATAACGAGAGATGACCTTATTTTTAAATAATTATGTGAATAAATAAGTAATTAAATGAAAGAAAACTAGAAAATATTTAAGCTAGGATATTATTACATTGGAAGTTGCCCCCAGAAACCATCCTAAATGGTTCATTTCCAAAAGTACCTTTTGAGCTAGAGGCTTTGGCTTTTCAGCTGCATTCTTTCCTGGCCAAATTTGCACACAATAATAAGTTAATTTTCAATGTAGTCATCTATGATTTAAAGCGAAAAGAAAAAAAAAGCAGGATATAAAAGTAAGTCATTTTAAAATTAGGTCCAGTAAATAGTGAAGGTGTAGGAATGACTGAAGTGGGGAAAATTAGTCTGACCAAATAAGAATGACCACTTAGGACATAGGACAGAGCAAGTGTTCCTTTGAGTATCAGAAACAGAAACTTAGAATATGAGGCGAGGTGGAAACCAGTTGTAGCCGTCAGGCAAGACTGCAGGATTGAGGGCACTTCCCTTGGTTCATCAAAATATGCTGATGCTCTAAGAGACTCTTAAAAATTGAGAACAAACTGAGGGTTGATGGGGGGTGGGAGGGAGGGGAGGGTGGGTGATGGGTATTGAGGAGGGCACCTTTTGGGATGAGCACTGGGTGTTGTATGGAAACCAATTTGACAATAAATTTCATATATTGAAAAAAAATTAAAAAAAAAATTCATACAACTAAAAAAAAAAAAATGCTGATGCTCTACACGTGCAAGAAAACAGGATTGCCGGTGTGAGTGGCTTACAGGGTAAGATATCCAGATGAGAAAACAGGCATTTGCAAAGTCATTTTTACTTCCTGCCAAACCATAAGGTCTGGAAGATGGGTATGAAAATTGGAAAGAATTAGACCTTTTCTTTTAAAATTAAGAAAAAGTGACTTTAAAAGTCAGATATTGTACATGAGGAAGCAAAACATTCCCAGGGACCGCGAGGACTAGTACATACTGAATTCCGACAAGTCACAGGCAAAGAGAAGGAAACTAAGCCAATCTTGACTACCAACGATTGCAGGTGACCCACTCTTATTTTTTTGTTTTAATTTTTAAGGTTAATTTATTTATTTTGAAAGAGAGAGAAAGAGAGCATTAGCAGGGGTGGGGCAAAGAGAGTGAGAAAGAAAGAATCCCAAGCAGGCTCTGTAGTGTCAGCGTGGAGCCCAATTGGGGACTCAAACTCAAAAACCATGAGGTCATGACCTGATCCAAAATCAAGAGTTGGAGGGTTAACAGACTGAGCCACCCAGGCATCCCAATGACTCAGATGACTCATTCTTTACTCAGGTAAAGCATGGTCCATTCACAGGCAGGTTGCCTCATTTCATCTCACCAACTACCTTGTGAAACAATAATTTCTTCACCTTGCAGATAAGAATACTGAAGCTTCTAAGTTAAGTGGCTTACCCAACAATGATTATTATGTAGAAGAATAAGAACGGAAACTGACATTTTTGACTCCAGGCTTGTTTTCCTTTCCACTTAAACATATCCTCCTCAGAGTTAAAACACTTTTTGAACTCTCTCTAAAGATCCCCAATTCCATCAACTGATGAATGGATAAAGAAATTGTGGTTTATATACACAATGGAGTACTACGTGGCAATGAGAAAGAATGAAATATGGCCCTTTGTAGCAACGTGGATGGAACTGGAGAGTGTGATGCTAAGTGAAATAAGCCATACAGAGAAAGACAGATACCATATGTTTTCACTCTTATGTGGATCCTGAGAAATTTAACAGAAACCCATGGGGGAGGGGAAGGGAAAAAAAGAGGTTAGAGAGGGAGAGAGCCAAAGCATAAGAGACTCTTAAAAACTGAGAACAAACTGAGGGTTGATGGGGGGTGGGAGGGAGGGGAGGGTGGGTGATGGGTATTGAGGAGGGCACCTTTTGGGATTAGCACTGGGTGTTGTATGGAAACCAATTTGACAATAAATTTCACATATTGAAAAATAAATAAATAAATAAACATTAAAAAAAATAAAAAATAAATTAAAAATTAAAAAATAAAAAGATCCCCAAATCCTTAAGACAAGGAGAAAGCAAATCACACAATTTTCCATCATGATGAACACCATCCCAGAGACCAGAAATTTTCATGTAGGCAGAAGGAGTTGGAAATAAGGGAAAATCTCCATTTCAAGCAAAACTTAAATTCTTAGGAGAGTGCCAGTTCAAATGGGCAAATTATAACTTGGTAGGGTTCTGAGGTATTTGTATTTTTTTCTTATCGCTAGTACTTTTGATATAAGGATGTTGTCACTTATTTGTGATAAAACGAATCTTTCCTCTTATTGTCTCTAGGAAAAAAAAAATAAGTTAGGCGAGAACCAAACTTAGTTTTCCTATTGAGTTCCAAAAGTGGTATGTGAGTTCTCCGTTCATCTCTGTACAATTGCCTTATATTTTGTCAGCAGAGAGATGAATATTTTCATAAATGGATTCTCTAGGAGTGTAATGTTCTTCCCTTTTTGAAAGCAGCTGTTTGCAAAAACCAGGAACATCACACCCAGTTATTTGCCGAAAACCTCAGCCTTTTATTCCATAATAAGAATTGAGTACAAAATGTACACAGCACAGACTTTCCCCCCACCTCGCGTTTACTGTTGAATCCTTAAGTCCAAGAAATTTAAGATTTCACTCATAGACACAGATTTTAAGGAAGCAAGTGGACAAGTATGCAAATACAAATATTCAGAGTCATATGGCATCGCAAAACTTTTGAAACAAGCATGTGTCTAGTAAGAGGAGAAAGTTGTCAGCAAAATTTAGAATATCCATTCGATGGAATACTATGCAGCTGTTAAAAATACTATTGGCATGTTTTATGTGTGGATTTGCAAAATCCATGCTATTTTATTAGTGAGAAAACCAGAACATGGAATATTATAGTATGATTACATTATATAAATGTCTGAAAATATTTGTGTGTGTGTATATATATATATATATATATACACCTATGCATATACTAAAAGTTCTGAAGTAATCAAACAAAAATTGTACTTTATTTATGACTAGTGTATCATAGAGTTTATTTGTATATTAAAAGTAAAGGAGTATCTTTAAAAAATTTTTTTTAATGTTTATTTTTAAGAGAGAGAGAGAGAGAGACAGAGAGAGACAGAGAGAGACAGAGTGTGAGCTGGGAAGGGGCAGAAAGAGAGGGAGACACAGAATCCAAAGCAGTCTCTAGGCTCTGAACTGTCAGCACAGAGCCCAACATGGGGCTCGAACTCATGAGCTGTGAGATCATGACCTGAGCCAAAGTCAGATGCTTAACTGACTGAGCCACCCAGGGACCCCAAAAAGGAGTATCTTTTAAAAATAATATGTGGCTCCCTAATTTCTTTATATCTTCAATCACTTACTTAGGAAATATTTACTGATCACCCAGTAGATGCTAACTATCTCTGGGATAGTTGGTATGGATTCACAGATGAACTAGGCCCCATAAACAAGAAAATCAACACCTACAACAGAGTTTGGGATAAGTTTGGATGGCAGTGTGTATGGGTACTTTAAGAGCATGGATAGATGTCTCTTAACGTCAATGGAGTCCAGAAAGCTCTGTCCTCTGCTAAATCTGAAACTGCATCAATAGTCATATAGATAGAGGAGGAAATATTCCAGCCATAGATATAAGTAGTACAAAGGCTTTGAGGTATGTGAAAATATGACAACCTTGGGAATTTGGAAGTTGTACGAATAAAGTGTAAGTTATCTAAAGATGTAGAAGGATTTATATTTGAAAGTTAGGAAATAAAAGAAAAGCAAAGAATATTGACTGTATGGAAGGGGAGAATGTAATGAAAGAGTTTAGTCAGGGAAATATGTTTACATTTGAAAGATAGATAATTCAGAAAGGGAATGAGGAGCAACATGGAAAACCAGATGTGTATCTCAAGTGGACACAAAAGATGCACACATCTAAAGTCAACTTTTCCCTTAATTCTTAAACATCTATGATCTGAGCCTTTACCTTGTGGTCATGCAAGGAATTTAGTCCCCGTGCCTAAAATTTCTGAAACTCTTCAGTGCATGTTTCGATTACTTCTCAAGTCACTTCTCGAACTTTCTTTAGGATCACCTCTATTCTCTTGCCGTGTTTCTTCCTAATATTTCTGCTAATCATTCATTAATGAAGATTTAAAGAAATCAAGGGAAAACAAAATGGAAATTTAAAATTGAATATCGGGGCATCTGGGCGGCTCAGTTGGTTAAGCGCTGGACTCTTGATTTCAGCTCAGGTCATGATCTCAGTTAGTGATTTAGAGCCCGCATTGCCTGATTGGGATTCTCTCTCTCTCCTCTCTCTGCCCCTCCTTCTCTCTCTCTCAAAATAAATAAACACGATAAGATAAGATAAGATAAGATGATAAGATAAGATAAGATAGGATAATTCTTGCCCTTGTGTCCATTACCCTTGCCAAGTCACAGGGATTCCCCGTGCCATGTTTCTCGAACTTGTTTCTATTCAGAGCAGAGGCCACTCTCTAATAGTACTTCTTCACCAGGTCTCAGTACTCCTAAGAGTAGAAAAAAGAAAGATAATAATCTAAAATCATTTCACCAAAGAACAATCTTGACACCCATTGAAGAGAATTCTTTTGTTTATTTGCAGAGCTTTCCCTACAAGTTTTAGCTAAGTGTTTTTAGCGTTCATAATCAGAGGGCAATGGGTTTTTCTAAATAAATGAGCTCCTGGGGCGCCTGGGTGGCTCAGTCGGTTAAGCGGCTGACTTCGGCTCAGGTCATGATCTCGCGGTCCGTGAGTTTGAGTCCCGCGTGGGGCTCTGTGCTGACAGCTCAGAGCCTGGAGCCTGTTTCAGATTCTGTGTCTCCCTCTCTCTGACCCTCCCCCGTTCATGCTCTGTCTCTCTCTGTCTCAAAAATAAATAAACGTTAAAAAAAAATTAAAAAAAAAAAAAAGACTAGGGGTCCTCTCTTCCAACCAATATGTAAGAGACAGTAGCATGATATTGTCTTCGTACTGTTTTATACCCAGAAAAGACTGGATATTTTTCTCTTTACTCCAACAGTTGTCATAGCTAAACTATCTAGTATCACATTTTTGTGGTTTGCAACTGGCCTATATTACTCCCATATTGAGTCTAAATTATTTTTCTCAACCAACTAACATTATCGATGCCCTTACATGCTTATGGTCTCTCTGAAAATTATCTGCTTAGCATTTTATTTACTCTTTAAGCTAGTCAAACACAATCACACTCTATGTTCACAGCTGGTGAATTGTGTGTTATAGTTAATCCCATACTGACTTTCCCCCTTGTTCTCGATCTTGTTCTTTCTCCACATCGCCTGTAATATCAGTCCTTTGCTCCAAATCTGGATGGATTTTATCCCTGGTAGCTTATTCATGTTGCACTTGACATCTTCGGGTTTTTGATATTTGAGCTTCCTAATGTTCTCCAGCATAGATTTGCAACTCCTGCTTCTCCCTTTTAAGAGTTCTTTGTAAGAAGGCAGTTTACACTCACAATTTGCTTTCCTTTCAACCAACTGAACTCAACACAATATGGTTTCTACTCCATATTTTATATTTTTCCTTTGCTTGACAATAACTTACCTAGTAGTGTTTAGAAAGAACCAGAAAAAACATGTATGAATACCGTACATCCTTGGTCTCAAGATACTAGAACTGCCTAGATCTATCCAGTGCTTGTAAGTACATTTCCAGTCCCACAAGTTATCGAGAAGACATTAGAATAAAATAAAAGCCTTGAACAATATGTCCAAGAGCAAACACATTAATTTGTGTAAGTGTGACATAATCAGACTTCTCTTTTTTCTCTTAATAATGTTTCTGTTATTTGTCCTGATGATGGGAGGTGAAATAAACTGAACACTGGGAGGGAATTTTTTTTTAATTTTTTTTTCAACGTTTATTTTTGAGAGACAGAGAGAGACAGAGCATGAGCAGGGTAGGGGCAGAGAGAGATGGAGACACAGAATCGGAAGCAGGCTCCAGGCTCTGAGCTGTCAGCACAGAGCCTGACGCGGGTCTCGGACCCACAAGCCATGAGATCACGACCCGGGCGGAAGTCAGACACTTAACTGACTGAGCCACCCAGGCGCCTCTGGGAGAGAATTTTTTTAAATGTAGATAGTGGCCAAAAGATTTTACTTATAAAAATGTTTGTCCAAGACCACAGCTCAAGAAGGATCCATATTGAAAAGGAAGAAGTACAATTTCTATGTCACTATTTCATATGACAATACTATACATAGAACACCCTAAATCACCAAAACTCTGGTGAAACTAATGAATTAATTCAGTAAGATCGCAGGATACAAATTAACATGCATATATGGGGAAGTAAATGTGAGTGACACACATTTATACCTTACATAGTGAATGAACAAAAAAATCAGCATTATGTTATGAAGGATTATTGCATACGACAAGGAGTATTAACATGAAGGAAAAGCAACTCCCAAGAAGTGAGATATTAGGTCATCCTCAGTAGGTTTCCACATATTGTTGCCTTTATGAGGTATGTACAAACAAACATGGGAAGGGAGCAATTATAATAGGAAGAGTTGGTGAAGGAATGAGGGCCTGGTGAAGTTAGCAAGGCTTGCAGAACATTAAAAATGTAACAATGTAATTAAAATCTGTATGGCAGGAAGTAAAGAAGTTAATGGACAGTACAGAAAAATAGTTTATGAGAGGAATCTAAATCCGAGAAACTCCATTAGAAGATTGAGGAGAAGGACAAAAATGATCTGTAGGGGATGGAGAGTGGAAATACAGCCTAGGAAATAGAGGTCTTTTCTAAATTATCAATCCCAATAGATGGGATAAAAAATAATCAAATATGTCATTGGAGTAGCAAAATTTTTCTAAATAGAGAATGAAACATGTAGATTAAAATGGATCATTGTACTTTAGGAAATAAATAATAAAAAGAGAATCACACATATTATTTTAGCAACATATTTTAACTACACGGGGATAAATAGGTAACCTATAAGCTAATGGAACAAAACAATACTGACCCCAAACTTATTTTCTGCAACTGGTGACTATGGATATACAGTAAGGAACTGTTAAAGTGTTTATGACCCAATAATTCTACTCGATCAACTCATCTGCCATGTGTGTGGACAGCAGAATGTTTTAGTTCTTCAATGTTTTAAAAAATGTACCCTCACACACAACGCCCAAAATGATTTCAGAAAGAAGAAACAGGGGCGCCTGCGTGGCTCAGTCGGTTGGGTGTCTGACTTTGGCTCAGGTCATGATCTCACAGCTCCTGAGTTCGGGCCCCATGTCGGACTTTGTGCCTACAGCTCAGAGCCCGGAGGCTTCAGATTCTGTGTCTCCCTCTCTCTCTGCACCTCCTCCACTAACACTCTATCTCTCTCAAAAAATAAATAAACATTAAAAAAAAATTAAAAAAAGAAAGAAGAAACATAAGTGACTAATTAAGAAAAATATGGGAAAGCAGAACAGGAGGGAAACAGGGCGAGATAGAAGAAAAATGTGTGTCAGCAGGACTACAGGCTAAGTCCTTCTGGAATCAGCGAAACTAAGCGTGAGAGGAAATGCTGAGTTTATTACTTAGGAGAATTTGTGGTTGAATTTTTCACCTCTTGCCATGTTCTTCTTCCTTCCACAGTCCTCCTTCCCTGGCTACTGTCTCTAGGGTTCACAAGAGAAGGAGAAAGTAAGCACGAAGAGGAAGTAAATTTGGAAGGAATGAGGAAATGTAGTCAATGTGAGGGCTATGACCTCTTCCTAAACAGGGAAAGGAAGTAAAAGCGGGCAACTCTGAATTGCAGCAATTAAAGTGAGGGTTATAATGTGTTCATGAAAGCTCATATGATTTGAAGGGCTATGACTCTGGAGTAAAGACTAGTAATTTTCTATGTCAGTTTTGCTCTTAAGACTATGTTGTGGAACACTACTTAATTGACCGGACTTGAACGTTATTGGTCCTTACACACGTGGCAGGTAGAAAAGGGACCAGAGCAAGAGTAGTGTAGGACATAGGGCCAGATTAAGACCTTCATGCTGTTCCAAGTTCTGAAGACATTATGGGCTATTTCATATACACAGTTCAAAAGAAAAATGTTGAACATTCAAACATGAATAATGAAGCTCCAAAAGGTTCTCGATTATTTCCCAATAATTACTCCCTTAATGGTTTGTTTATATTTAGAATATGAAAAATTCCCACCAGTTGCATTTAAACACAGTAATTTGATGGTCCCTTAAGGACATGCTTAGTCTTTCTGTTAGGTAAGTCTTTACTGGAATCATAGTCTAAATACTTTGTGTGTGTATGTGTGTGTGTGTGTGTGCGCGCGCACACCTGCATCCCTCCTCCTTGATTCCTATCCGTGAAATTCACACATCCTTATATGGCAAACTCCTGCTGCTTTGTAACTTTCCTCTCTGTAGGATTTCCTTGTTCTTTTCCTAGGTAGTCACTTAACGTTACTCTTAAGTTCCCATTTGAGCTTTGCGCAGTGGCAGTATCCTAGCCAGTGATGTTTACTGGAGGCGCGATTATTGCTAATTAAGTTCCCATTTGATGCACTTTGTCCTCTTTTGTACTCCCATGATCTCTCCCTTTCAAATAGGTCATATTCCTGTTCATAACACATCTGGAATTTATTCTATTCCGCTTCCTCACCTCTTTCTTTACTCCTCTGGACCCACAAAAACTTGATTTACCAGTGAGGGTAACTTGTTTCCTTCCTGCTCCCTCTCGAGCCTTAGACTGTCCCATATTCTTGTCTCTCAATGAGACAGATGACAATGAGTTGACCTTATCCTATATTGATGCTCCCCATCTTAGTCCTGCCTTCTGGAAATACTGTTATGGTTAAATGAGGCAATTATCATAAAGTGCTTACCACATTGACGGAGACAAATTAGACAAACATTCAAGTGTAGCTTTGTTTGTGTGCATGGAGTGAGCTGGAGAAGATTGAGCTGAATCTGAGCATTTAATGTCATTGACACCCCAATTTTGTTTTATGTCCACTTTACACATTGGGTTGAAGGCCCTATGGTTAAATTGTAAAAAAGAAAAAGGGTACTTCTCTAGGGGAAGGGTTTAAAACTCACTTTTGCAATGTCAACGAAAAACATCATCTGAAAATTTTAAAAATTTGAATATTTTGCTACCTCTCTTTCCTCTTTACCTTGTTGCATATTTGGTTTCCAAAACAAAAATTTCATTTTATTTCTTTATATATTTTTTAAAGTTTTATTTATTTTATTCACTAATCTCTGCACCCAACATGTGGCTCAAACTTACAACCCTGAGGTCAAGAGTCCATTTTATTCCAACTGAGCCAGCCAGACACCCTGAAGATAAAAATTTTAGAATCATGTTATTATTATTGCTCTTATAAACACTAATTTTTCCTTAGGTTTTCCATTTCTCTTTCAAGGATTATTTATTTCATTCACATAGTTTTATAACTCTAGTGAGAGCAATTATTTAGACTTAATTCCCATGTTTAACTGGTTTTATAGTTTTTAATAATTCATTTAATTTTTTTCTACATTCTTTAAATTTTTTTATTTTTTTATTGTGGTACAATGTATATAACATGAAGTGTACCATTTTAATGATTTTTAAATGCATAATTCAGTATATAGTTCAACTAAGGACTTTAAGTGTTATGTAACCCTCATCACTATCTATTTCCAAAACTTTTTCATCGTTCCAAACAGAAACTCTGTACTATTTAAGCAATGGCTCCCAACACTCCCCTGCCCCAGTCCCTTGTAACCTGTATTCTACTTTCTGTCTCTGTAAATTTGCCTGGTCTAAGAACCTCATATAAGTGAAATCAAGGGGCGCCTGGGTGGCTCAGTCGGTTAAGCGTCCGACTTCGGCTCAGGTCACGATCTCGTGGTCGGCGGGTTCGAGCCCCGCGTCGGGCTCTGGGCTGATGGCTCAGAGCCTGGAGCCTGCTTCCGATTCTGTGTTTCCCTCTCCCTCTGCCCTTCCCCCGTTCATGCTGTGTCTCTCTCTGTCTGAAAAATAAATAAACGTTAAAAAAAATTTTTTTTTAAAAAATAAGTGAAATCAAGCAATACTGTTCACTTATATCTGGCTTACTTCTCTTAGCATGATGCTTTCAAGGTTCATCCTTATCACAACTTCCTTTCTATGACTGAATACTATTCCACTGTATTTATATACTACATTGTTTTGACTTACAAGTTTTTTATTTTAGTATTTCATTTGAAAGAGCATATCACTGGGTTTAACTTTATCTGTACCTAATTTAAAGACATCATATCTTCTTATTCATACATCAAATTTGTATTTTCGTATGTCAATCAAAGAGCTAGAGGTATGTCATCATTATGTTCCCCACTAAGTACTGGTTTTATCTTGTTTATGTCACCACCTTTGGCTATAGCTTTGTTTGTGCATTTATTTGAATATGTTAATCAGATTCCTTTTTTGCATTTAAATGTGTAGAAACTAGAACATTTCATAATACTACTGTTAAGATATGTAAATTTCATAAAATTATAATGAAGATATACACATTAATTGTACTGAAATGAGACCCTACACTCAGTTGGATATTTGTTGCAATGAAACCACTTGATTCTGTTTGTGGGAAAGAAAATAGTTAATTTAAAGGGATTATCCCCCTTTCCCCATTTTCCCTTTGTCTTCCTTGAGAACTCACTTTAAATAAGAGATGAGGAGAAGTGGTAACCCTCTTGCAACTATGAGGGCTAGGTCAAGAAAATGGCAGAAATTCAAATTAAATGTTCTCACACTACTGAACTACTGCATAATTCTGGATTTGTCCATTTCTACAGGTCCTGTTATATAAAAATTAAATGTTCTTATTAAAAAAGAAAGTGAGATAGTAGGCTATCATGAGGATAAAGACCACATTTCCTCATTATTGTATACACTGTATCTAGCAATAGAAGATGGCAAACAAGTGTTTGTTGACAGAATGAATATACAAATGAATGTATATATATGAATGAATATACAAAATGCTTAACATATGTTATAAAAGACTACGCCAAACAAGTAAATTATAATCATGAATTTATGAAGCTATAACATGTAAGCTACACCTTGAAGTTTTGTATTTATTTGTTTTTAAATGTTTATTTATTTATTTTTTAATGTTTTTATTTATTTTTGAGAGAGAGAGAGAGGCAGAGCATGAGCAGGGGAGGGGCAGAGAGAGAGGGAGACACAGAATC